>NW_026127990.1:0-14169 GCF_022985175.1 Labeo rohita | reverse complement strand
AGCGACAAATCGACACAATCCCATTCATTTCAATGGAGAGCTGGCGATTTCCGGCAACAAGAGCGACATCGAGCTACAGCGACCATTGGTGACTGGATGGGGCGTGTCCAGCGACGCGACAAAGTTCAGAATCCCTCAACTTTATGCAAATGAAGAGCGACTTTCGACTTTCTGCTGTAGGTGAAGCTGGATCATGAATGATTTGTGTGAACACAGATGCATTTATGTAGATCGGGAGGCACATTCCCTTCACAAACAATTGTAATCCACTGCATCTTCAGCGGCTCAGATGTCAGGAGTAAATGACGACCACTATGTTCATTATTACATCCAGCAACACAACACCTCAATCGGAGATATTCTTGTGAATGTGAAGTTTGCATCCGATGACCCCTTTAAATAAGTCAAACACGGTCAAATTTATTTAGCGATTAATTAGATTCAATAATCATATAATTAATTAGATTAAAAATTTTAATTGACTGACAGCCCTAATTTTTACCTTTATTAACCTTATATACCTTATTACCATCTTATTTTTCCCGGGTGCGGCCATTTGTAAATTGAATGTGTCTGGCTTCTGGTGGCATTCACTTCCAGCTAATTTTAGGTGTACGAAACAGCTCGTTTTACTGCTTAACATTGCAAACTGGTGTTTCTTACCATATTATTTTAATGCATTGTCTTAATTATAAACACACTGGGTTGTACCGCAAACAATTTTACCGTTTACTGCACTTGTTATTATTTGCATTAATTCCTTACAGCCAGTAATGAACCGGAGCTCCCGCATATTCGAAGGAAAAAGCTTACTTCTACGTTGAAAAAAAGTTAAGTAGGTACTGATTGCCATTTGTTTAAGGTTTTTACAACAAAACCCGCCCAATTGCTACTCAAAACTAGCCCAATCGCATTTCGAGTCCACCATTAAAACCTACATTCTGCAGGGTAAAACACACGTTTTTTGGCGGGATTCCCTCTGGTAAAATTCACATGCCAGGGGATAAATACCACGTTATTGGGGTCGCTTCAACTCGCAGTAACAGTGACTACGTTTACATGGACATCAGTACTCTAATTATTTATCTTATTCTGAATAAGACAACATTATGATTAACATGTTTACATGAGTTGATTTTAGAATATTCCTTTCATGTTCCTGTTTTACTTGTTATAGTACACAGAGCGATTAATGGCACACGCGAAGCTTCGAAAAGACTCGTTTCTTCCAAGGGGTACAACTCCGAGCGGAAACTAACAATGAAATTTATTTTTCTAGCTATGTTCTAGTGTTTTATAACGTCTGCACCTACCCCAACAACGTAGCCCTTACTATAATAATAAAAAAAAAGTATTATTGTTGTACAGTGCGACAAAAAATAACCTTAGATTTATGTGCGCATGCCCAGTAGCAAGAGCTGTATTCTTTCTAGCCAACACCTAGCTACGATGTCACGCACTGACGTATCGATCTGCTATTGGTCACACGGTTTCACGTGATACGAATTGTCAGGTCATAGTTCACGAAGCTTTAGTTGTGCAATGCAGCGAAACGCCAAACTTTTGCACGCGTTTGGTTTTTTGAATGAAAGTCAATGGGACGAAAAGTGGTATCGACTGGGAGAATCTCCTCTCCACCGCACGATACACGATGATTATAGAGAAGAGAAAGAAATACGCCCGAATCAACGCTGTAAACGAGCGATTAAGCGATGCGGCTACTACCATGAGAACACAAAGCCATGAGTGTCTATAAGAGGCTACAACTCACGGATTCGTGGATTTGATGGAAAAAGAAGAGTCAGCCGCTCCTGTCTTGTGGTGAGTGCGAAAATGTAACGTTAAACAACAACCGCAACAAAAGTAGTAACCTTAGTAGTGTTAACCTCAATTAAATTGCTGCATGACCAAATACCGACGTAACCTGAAGGCCTAAATTAGGTTTAAAACACCATACATAATGCTGTTTGACAATTTTCAAATAAAAAAAAACTAGTATGATGCAAAAAAAAAAAAAATAATAAAAAAAAATTGAATAACACCGTTTATGGGATAATGAGCGCCTCTACTGGCAGCATTTTCTATCGTTTAAAATGCCGTAAATAACGCGTTTGACAATTTTTCAAATAAAGAAACTAGTTAAATGCTAAATAAAATAATAAATGTAAGTTACACTGTTTAGGGGATAATGAGTGCCGCAACTGACTGCACTTTCTGTCATATAACACCCTTTAGGGCAGAACTGGGCACGCTCTATCCTGGAGGGCCGGTGTCCCTGCAGAGTTTAACTCCAACCCTGATAAAACTCACCAGTTTGTAGCTTTCTAGTAAACCTGAAGACACTGATTAGCTTGTTCAGGTGAGTTTTATCAGGGTTGGAGCTAAACTCTGCAGGGACACCAGCCCTCCAGGATAGAGCGTGCCCAGTTCTGCCCTAAACGGTGTTGTACGACAGAGAGCGCTGTCAGTTGCAGCACTCATTATCCCCTAAACTGCGTAACTTAAATGAATTTTCGATAATGAGTGCCGCAACTGACGTTGCTTTCTGTCATTTAAAATGCCGCAAATAACGCCGTTTGACAATTTTTAAATAAAACTAGTAAAATACAGAATAAAAAAAAATTCATTTAAGTTGTGCCATTTAGGGGATGGTGAGTGCTGCAACTGACTGCGCTCTCTGTCGTACAACATTGTTTAGGGCAGAACTGGGCACGCTCTATCCTTGAGGGCCGGTGTCCCTGCAGAGTTTAACTCCAACCCTGATAAAACTCACCAGTTTGTAGCTTTCTAGTAAACCTGAAGACACTGATTAGCTTGTTCAGGTGAGTTTTATCAGGGTTGGAGCTAAACTCTGCAGGGACACCGGCCCTCCAGGATAGAGCGTGCCCAGTTCTGCCCTAAACGGTGTTGTACGACAGAGAGCGCTGTCAGTTGCAGCACTCATTATCCCCCAAACTGCGTAACTTAAATGAATTTTCGATAATGAGTGCCACAACTGACGTCACTTTCTGTCATTTAAAATGCTGCAAATAACATAGTTTGACAATTTTCAAATAAAGAATCTAGTAAAATGCAAAATAAAAAAATAAATTTAAGTTACACCGTTTAGGGAATAATGAGTGCCGCAACTGACGTCGCTTTCTGTCATTTAAAATGCCGTAAATAATGCAGTTTGACCATTTTTTAATTTTAAAAAAAAAAAAAAAAAAAAAAAAAAACTAGTAAAATGCAAAAGAAAAAAATAAATACATTTAAGTTACGCCGTTTAGTGCAGGCCTGGGCAGAATTGGACCTGGAGGGCCGGTGTCCCTGCAGAGTTTAGCTTCAACCCTGATTAAACGCACCTGAACAAGCTAATCAGTGTCTTCAGGTTTACTAGAAAGTTACAAACAGGTGAGTTTTATCAGGGTTGGAGCTAAACTCTGCAGGGACACCGGCCCTCCAGGACCGAGTTTGCCCAGGTCTGGTTTAGGGGATAATGAGTGCAGCAACTGACAGCGCTTTCTTACATTTGACAATAAATTGACATTAAATAACGTTGTTTGACAATTTTCAAATACTAAAACTAGTGAAATGCAAAATAAAATAAAAAAAAATATATAAAATTAATGTACGCCGTTTAGGGAATAATGAGTGCCGCAACTGACGTTGCTTTCTGACGTTTAAAATGCCGTAAATAACGCAGTTTGACCATTTTTAAATTTAAAAAAAAAAAAAAAATAAAATAAAATGCAAAAAAAAAAAAAAAATAATTTAAGTTATGCCGTTTAGGGCAGGCCTGGGCAGAATCGGTCTTGGAGGGCCGGTGTCCCTGCAGAGTTTAGCTTCAACCCTGATTAAACACACCTGAACAAGCTAATCAGTGTCTTCAGGTTTACTAGAAAGTTACAAACAGGTGAGTTTTATCAGGGTTGGAGCTAAACTCTGCAGGGACACCGGCCCTCCAGGACCGAGTTTGCCCAGGTCTGGTTTAGGGGATAATGAGTGCAGCAACTGACGGCGCTTTCTGACGTTTGACAATAAATTGACATTAAATAACGCCATTTGACAATTTTCAAATAATAAAACTAGTAAAATGCAAAATAAAAAAAAATTAATAAAGTTAATTTACGCTGTTTAGGGGATGATGAGCGGCACAATTAATGCCGTTTTCTGCAGTTTAAAACACCGTAAATAACACCGATTGACAATTTTCAAATAAAGAAACTAGTTAAATGCAAAAATAAAAAAAAAAAGTTACGGCATTTAGAGGATAATGAGCGCTGCAACTGGCGTTACTTTCTGTCGTTTAAAATGCTGTAAATAATGTTGTTTAACAGTTTAAAAACAAAACAAAAAAAAACTAGTAAAATGCAAAAGAAAAAAATAAATACATTTAAGTTACGCCGTTTAGGGCAGGCCTGGGCAGACTTGGTCCTGGAGGGCCGGTGTCCCTGCAGAGTTTAGCTTCAACCCTGATTAAACGCACCTGAACAAGCTAATCAGTGTCTTCAGGTTTACTAGAAAGTTACAAACGGGTGAGTTTTATCAGGGTTGGAGCTAAACTCTGCAGGGACACCGGCCCTCCAGGACCGAGTTTGCCCAGGTCTGGTTTAGGGGATAATGAGTGCAGCAACTGACAGCGCTTTCTGACATTTGACAATAAATTGACATTAAATAACGCGGTTTGACAATTTTCTAGTAAAAAAAACCGATTGACAATTTTCAAATAAAAAAAAAAAAAAAAAAAAAAGTTTAAAAATTAAAGGTACGCTGTTTAGGGGATAATGAGCGCCACAACTGACCTTGCTTTCTGTCATTTAAAATATCGTAAATAACGTCATTTGACAATTAAAAAAAAAAACTAGTACAATGCAAAATAAAAAAAAAATAAATGTAAGTTACGCCGTTTAGGGCAGGCCTGGGCAGACTCGGTCCTGGAGGGCCAGTGTCCCTGTAGAGTTTAGCTTCAACCCTGATTAAACACACCTGAACAAGCTAATCAGTGTCTTCAGGTTTGCTAGAAAGTTACAAACAGTGAGTTTTATCAGGGTTGGAGCTTTGCAGGGACACCGGCCCTCAATTTTAGGGATAATGAGTGCAGCAACTGACAGCGTTTTCTGCAGTTAAAAACACCGTAAATAATGCCGTTTGACAATTTTCAAGTGAAGAAACTAGTTTGCCCATTTAAATTTTTGGGGGTAATGAGTGCCGCAACTGACGGCGCTTTCTGCAGTTAAAAACACCATAAATAACACCATTTGACAATTTTAAAATAAAAAATCTAGTCATATGGAAAATAAACAAGTCAATTTCTCATGGGGTTGCTGTCTTGGATAGTGGTGGTGGATAACGTTGGGTGGTGAGTGCTGTCCCATCACACCATATCTATGGGAATGAGCCAAGGCATCAGGTGGTGTGACTGTCTCACTCGCCCAACGTTCACCTGAAGCACTCTTACCATAGCGAGACGCTGCTCTAAATTCTCGCACTGTCAGTGAGAGATCAGTAGTGAGGCATCGCTCGGTGGGTGACGGATGGTGTCAAAGACAGCTTCTCGTGAGATTGTTGACTACAAAAATAGCCCTGGCTTACGCCTCAGAGGGCTTGCAATGCCCTATAAGTGTAAGGGCCCACTCCACAAACATGCAACTTTTCACTTTACAAGATGTTAAATGATAGAGTGGAGTCGTGTAAATTACTTACGGATTATTTTGATGTTTTTATTAGCTGTTTGAACTCTCAATCTGGCGGCACCCATTCACTGCAGAGGATCCATTGGAGGGCAAGTGATATAATGCTAAATTTCTACAAATCTGTTGTGTTGAAGAGACAAGCTCATCTACAATCTGGACAGCTTGCAAGGTGAGTAAATTTTCAGTTTTTTATATCAATCGGCTATAATCACATTCAAATACACAGGCCAGATTTGGAACGCCTGTCATTCATGAAGTCCTACACGTTGGCCGGATGTTCATTGAATGGCTAATTCAATTATGCTGTCAGCTTCCAAGAAGGATGTAGAGAATCTATGCCCACTTTTACACATTTTACCACCCATTCCACAGAATACTGTAGATTTTAAATTGGCATGCTTTATATATGATGCAAGATCACTAACTAATTTTGCAAATAGTTGCATACATTTGCATCAGAAAAATCTGTAGTGGAAAGGGATTGTGGGCTCCAAAAGCTTCGAAATACTTCAAAAATTCCCTGGAAATAGTACTTTTAGACACATTTAGACTTATGAGATATACACAACCAATCAAAAGTTTTTGAACAGTAAGATTTTTAATGTCTTTTTAAAAGCCTGCATTTATTTTATCCAAATTACAGCAAAACAGTTACATTTTGAAATATTTTTAATATTTGAAATAACTGTTTTTCGATTTGTATATTTTAAAAATCTGATTATTCCTTTGATCAAAGCTAAATTTTCAGCATTACTCCAGTCTTCAGTGTCACATGATCCTTTAGAAATCATTCTAATATGCTGATTTGCTGTTCAAGAAACATTTATTATCAATATTTAAAACAGTTGAGTTTTTTTTTTTTTTTTTTTTCCAGGATTCTTTGAATAGAAAGATCCAACGATCAGCATTTATCTGAAATAAAAAGCTTTTGTAACCTTATACACTATACCATTCAAAAGCTTGGAGTCAGTATTTTTTTTAGGGGAAGAAATAATGGGAATTAATTATTTTATTTAGCAAGGATGCTTTAAATTAATCAAAAGTGATGATAAAGACATTTGTAATGTTACAAAAGATTTCTATTTCAGATAAATGCTGTTCTTCTGAACTTTCTATTCAAAGCAACCTGAAAAAAAATTATACTCAGCTGTTTTAACATAATAATAATAATAATAATAATAATAAATGTTTTTTGAGCAGCAAATCAGAATATTACAATGCTTTCTGAAGGATCATGTGACTGGAGTAATGATGCTAAAAATGTAGCTTTGAAATCACAAGAATGAATTACATTTTAAAATATATTCAAATAGAAAACAGTTATTTTAAATAGTAAAAATATTTCAGAATTTTACTGTTTTTGCTGTACTTTGGATCAAATAAATGCAGGCTTGGTGAACAGAAGACACTTCTGTAAAAAAAAACATTTCAAAATCTTACGGTTCAAAAACTTATGACTAGTAGTGTACAGTTATATATATATATATATCTATTGTGATTTTTATTTTATTAGGATTCTGCTTTTTTTTTTCTCCTAATTAGCTTTTTTTATATTGATATCTAATGGCTAAATGCTGCTTTAACATGTTTTGTAGAGTGCGGAAGAATATGGCCTGATATGGATCACCTCAGATTTAATATCTGTGGCGATTGTCATCGGCATCTTCATTTTTCAGAAGTAAGTGCATCTCTTTTATGTCCTTCAAGTTGTTTCTTAATGCTTTTTAATACTGGAAGCTATTTTGCTGTGTCAGTAGTGGCTTTAATCTTCAATATGACTATTTCTGTGCTCGCACACATTTGCACGAAAGCAGTCCTTGGCGTTAATGTTAGGTTGTTTTGTAGTTAGCACGCTTGCTATATCTCTGCTGGGCGGCCGGGCGCTTTTCAACTGATGGCTCTGCTCTTTTCTTCTTGGCAATCTCTACTTTCCATTTTCTCTCTGTCCTCTGCTCTTTGCATGCGCCTGTCCTCCGCTGCTCGCTGAAATTGCTCAGCTATCACCTGATCAGGTAATGAGGATGATTTTAGGGTCTTGATTTGTTCTGTTTCTTATGTCTGTTTGTATTTTTCGTTCCAGTAATTATCATTCTTAGTGCTTTTACTTTAGTGTTGCTCTTTAATCCTTTTAAGTGTTCTCAGTCACTTTATCTCATCAAATATTTCAAGATCCAATACTTAATGAGCAGAACTTTGTGGCACTTTCAAAGCCTCAGAAGTGTGTTTTGTTGACTGTGTGTTGTCATGTTTTTTCCTCAGGTGGAAGATGAGTGGTATGCGCAGCTACAACCCTGAGCAGATCATGCTAAGCGCTGTAGTACGTCGGCCGAGTCGTGACGTCAACCTCATGAAGGAGAAACTGATCTTCTCAGGTGAGACTCATGAGCACACAGCTGTGTGGAGATAAAGCCTGGTTAATACAGCCACGGAACAAATTAATTCTCTGTGACCTCTGCAAATGGCTGTTGCACATCGCCACCTGGTGGCAGTCATAATGCACCTTCAATATCTGTATTCATACCTGCATATGGTAACACTTTACAATGAGGTTAAACATTAGTTAATGCATCAGGTATCAAGAACAATTTTTTGTGATATTTACAGAAATGTTATACGCTACCAGTCAAAAGTTTTTTAGTTTTTTTTTTTTTTTTTTTCAAGTCTCTTTTGCTCACCAAGCCTGCATTTATTTGATCCGAGGTACAGCAAAAACAGTACAAATATTTTTGAAATATTTTTACTATTTAAAATAACTGTTTTCTATTTGAATATTTTAAAATGTAATTTATTCCTGTGATTTCAAATCTGAATTTTTAGCATCATTACTCCATTCACATGATCCTTCAGAAATCATTCTAATATTCTGATTTGCTGCTCAAAAACATTATTATTATTATTATTATTATTATTATTATTATTATTATTATTATTATTATTGAAAAAACACAGCTGAAAACAGCTTTTGTTTTCAGTTTTTTAATAGAAAGAAAGTTAAGAACAGCAATTATCTGAAATAGAAATCTTTTGTAACATTAAAAATGCCTTTATCATTCCTTTTGATCAATTTAAAGCATCCTTGCAAATTGGATATTTCTAATAAAATAATAATAATAAAATATATAAAAATAATAATAATATATTAAAATATATATATAAAAAAAATTTTTATTTTATATTTTTAATTATAATATTTTATTCCTTTAATATATTAGTTATTACAGCTCCAGTGAAACATTATATGATTGAAATCAACCAAAATGTTCAAAAATAATGTTAAGATGGTTCACATAGCCAGTGATTCAGAAACAAGTGATTGTGGTTGTATAAACTGTCACATGACACTCTGTCTCTCAGTCTGTATACTTACACAATCAGTGGTCAACAGTCCAGTCTTATTACCAGCACTGACATCACTCAATATGCAGGGGAAGATGTGGCACAAAAGTGTTGTTGTAGGCTCTGTGAATGTTCATTCCTCTTAAAAAAAAAAAAAAAAAAAAAAAAAAAAAAAAAAAAGACCTCCAATATTGCCCCCTATTGGACAAATCTGCCCTGTGAAACTCTGGCTAATAAGTTTTATGTTTGTTTCATCCCTCAGAGATCAACAATGGTGTTGGGAGCACAGATGAGCTCTCCGCATACACAGGAAACGGACTGGGCGCGTATGCACGCGATGACATCATGACACCCGCACGTCACGCAATGAAACTTTAGTGACGACTTGAATCCATTTTATGGAGCTCAAAATAATTAATTTAGACTGAGTTGCTTTTTGAACATTCATCTCCAATGGGTCTTTATTTTGGACAGTTTTCGTTGGTTCTCGGACACTCTGGCACTGTATTCCACTGATTCAGTGTTCTGCTTTGATGCCTTACATACTGATGTTTTTTTTTTTCTGTATTGAACCGTATTTAAAATGGAGCTGAGTTATTGTAAAGTTTAGGTAATAAAAGTGTCCTATTATTAATGTTTCTGAAGAACAGATCTGAAGATGAATGGATTTAATGTTAAAGCATGCAGAAATCAGATTCAGAGATTCAGAGCCCTTGTAAAGCTTGACTGTAGGCTTATATGATTGATTTTTTTTTTTTCTATTTATTTTATTTTTTTTTGTAAAATATCATTTGCTTGCTGATGATTCGTATATAATTGCACTAGCCTAAGATCAGTTTTCTTCTACCTTGCTATGTCGATGTCTTTTTAAGTGATTTGTTTTGTAATAAAATCTCTGAATTGCATTGTGAGTGTTTTTCATGAGGTGTTCAAATGGGTTTTAAAGGTAATTATTGCTGGAAATTAATCAGTATCCACCTTATTTTTCCTGTAAGAGCTGGGCATGGCCATTTTGTAAATCATCCAGCATCCATATAAACCTTGGGAGGATCCTCTGAAAAGAGGAAACAGACCCGCCATTTTCCTACGAGCCTTTTAAACCCAGCAGGGGGAGGCGAGAACCGAGAGGAGAGCCACTGAGGAGGAAAAGGGGGAGTTTAGAGAGAGGGAGAGAGGGAGCGGAGAGTGCGTGACAGAGGGGTTGAGTGAGAGAGAGAGGACGCTGTGCTGTTAATAGAAGAGGAAACGTTTGGTACGTAAATGTCGCGATCAGCTGACGGCATACATAAAGAGCAAACTTCATTTGGACTCTGAAGCGAGTCTTGCAATCTCATTTCTTTTCTCTCTTTCTTCCCCAGTCAGGTGGCGGAACAGTGCACATCCCAGGGACTACAGCATTGCCGTTGGATTTAACAGCCCGAGTAGATTTTTTCCCCTCTTTTTTTGTTTTCCCCCTTTTTCTGTTTGTTTTAAACTGCGAGGATGTCTGGACAGAGCATAACGGACCGGATAACGGCAGCGCAACACAGTGTTACCGGTTCCGCGGTGTCCAAAACGGTGTGCAAGGCGACCACGCACGAAGTCATGGGGCCAAAGAAGAAGCATTTGGACTGTAAGTGTCATGGGATTTTGTACTAGCTTGCTTTCGGACCCGCGTTTTAAAGTTACGTCAGTCATTCGTCGCCCTGGGAACGAGAGGTTCTGGGCTCGCGGCCTGCAAAAGATTCACGTTCAGTGCTGCTGCTCGTGTTATTTAACCAGCTTCCTCCAGCGACCTTTGCTGATGTTGAAACCGATCATTTGTGTCCTCTTTGCATGGAGTTTTGAGATAGCATGAGTACAGTACAGCGCAGTGCATTTAATGATTTAACTTGCTAACTAATAATTAACCGCATTTATAGATGAACCCATCTGCTGTCTAATCAGCACTCTTGCATGTTGAGTCCAATGGATTCATTGAGAAATCTGATGATTGCAAACAAACATGCTTTTGGTGTGAAAGAAAATCTTTTGAGGTTGCAAAACAAAAAGCAGCAAATTTTATTAGGGTCACGTTGCTGTATGACTAATGTATGTTTCTTAATGGAATAGTTAAGAAATTAAAATCTGTCATTACTTGCTCAACAGCATGTTTTTTTGAATTGCATTTTTACATGGCGGACAAAAGGAGATATTAACTGCCAAAAGTCCAAGCTGCACTTTTCCATGTAGTGAAAGTGAAAGGGGTTCACTGCTGTCATGCACAATTTTTAATGATTAACAGCTTAATTTCACTTTATTCTTCACACAAAGATATCCAGTAGCTTTAAAGACTCTGGGAAATATTGTGCATGGGGTGTGTTCATTATTTTCTGATGTTTAATTGTATTTTATGGTGTTTTTTGGAGCTTGACAACTGTAGTCACCATCCACCTTCATTATGTGGGAAAGACAAGGCATTGTGATATTAAAAAAATATGTAGAATTTACTTATAATTAATAAATGTGTTTTTTACAGAAGTACACTACCAATCAAAAGTTTTTGAACAGTAGGATTTTTCATGTTTTTTTTTTTTTTTGAGTCTCTTCTGCTCACCCTTCATTTATTTGATCCAAAGTACAAAGTGAAATTTTGAAATATTTTTACTATTTAAAATAACTGTTTTCTACTTGAATATTTTAAAAATGTAATTTATTCCTGTGGTTTCAAAGCTGAATTTTTAGCATTATTACTCCATCACATGATCCTTCAGAAATCGTTCTAATATTCTGATGTAGTTATTATTATGTTGAAAACAGCCGAGTAGAATTTCTTTTCAGGTTTCTTTGATGAATAGAAAATTCAGAAAAACAGCATTTATCTGAAATATGAATATTTTGTCATATTATAAATCACTTTTTTCACCACTTTTGGTCAATTAATGCATATTTGCTAAATAAAAGTATTAATTTCTGTAATTTCTGAAATTAAAAAAAAATTATATTGACTCCAAGTTTTTGAATGGTATAGTTTATAATATTACAAAAGCTTTTTACTTCAGATAAATGCTGATCTTTGGATTTATCAATGAATCCTGAGAAAATAAATAAATAAATGTTTCATGAGCAGCAAATAAGAATATTTCGGAAGGATCTTGTGACACTGAAGACTGGAGTAATGGTGCTGAAAATTTAGCTCTGATCACAGGTGTAAATTACGTTTTAAAATAGAAAGCAGTTATTTTAAATGGTAAAAATATTTTTCACAATATTACTGTTTTTGCTGTATTTTAGATCCAATAAATGCAGTCTTGGTGAGCAGAAGAGACTTATTAAAAAAATATATATATATATCTTACTGTTAACTTTTGACATGTTCATGAAAGGCATGAAATTGAGTAAAAGTGTGTATACTGTGTGTATGTATATAGTCCTGACGACATGTAGTCCTCTTTCATTGGTGCAAACCCTAGATTTTACAATTAAAGTGAAAAACATGCTGACTGTTAAAAGTTATGTAACATTCAATTTAAGATATACTGTGGCAGGTGTTTATAGATGACAGACAGTGTTGTAATTGGCTCAATCCTGGCAGCAGCTGCACTCATGAGACTGTTCTGTCAAGTTAACTTTTAACTTTATGAAGATGTCATATGTATTGCTTGTTTTGAGTGTGGTGGACTCAGGTTGTCTTCTCTGAGTGAGATGTTCTCAGTCTCCCACAGGTGGTGGTGCTGACAGCTCTCATAGAGCCGGATGCCCGGTGGTTCTTCTAATTCTCAGGAAGGACACTGGCCTCATTTAGGACCTGTCCTGACCTTATCAGACCTCTAAGAATAGTGTGAATGTTTGTGTTCGTTTAGTGAGCTCTGAAGCCTTCCATTAACTCAATAACTTAACTTAACTTATTGAATCAATTGCAGTTCTTAATTTGTCAGTTTTGCAGTTGCTTCTGGCATGTTTGTGTTTGCAAACTCGTTCTGGTAGTACGCGTCTCGATCTTTGTGGATATGTGCCTGTATTTTTGCATAAATGTCAGTAGTGGCGCCATCATTTGATTCAAATCAAGGCTGATGGCACCACCACATCAAGACTTCCGCCACATACTGCTTGTTTACGTATAGCTTTTTGGATTCGTTCCCATCCTACAGTGCTAATTTCCTCTCGTGCAACTATTTTTAGCTTGGTCTTGACAATACAGAATGGCATGTGTGCTGACGGACGGTTTTTAAGAAGAAGACGGAAGTTCTGAACTTAGTTGAGGTTGGACGTAATTGCCTTCTTCCTTCAGGAGTATGTGTGTGCAGTATCCCATCCAGAACATTGTTTCACGCTAGTGACACTCACGTTGGTTCCCGTAGTGTGTGACGAGGTCCTTTAGGTATTTCAGGGCAGCAGTGCGTTCTCTGCCTGGAGTTTCCTTTGGGACAGAAATAGCAGTGTGTCTCACTCTACTTCTGTTTGATTCGAACATTAGATACGGCTCCGGCTCCGGCCCCCAGCCTCTTTGATTTGGGCCGGGTTTCCGGGGTAGGGAGAACATTCCTCTTGAACTACCCTTATCCCTGAAATGACCAGCTGGCTAAAAAATGTCCTCCAATTGTTTCCATTCTGCTTCATGTTTTAGTTTAGGAAACATTTTGGTTAAAAACAAGAACATGGTAATAAAAAACGCTGCTTTATTTGGTCACAAAAATTCTTTGTACTTTCGCTCTATTCTTTTTTTTTTTTTTTTTTTTTTTTTTTTTTTTTAAATAAATAAAATTTGATTATTAAAACAGCACTCTTTGTTCAGTAGGAGTTATACTTCGCTAAGTCTGAGTGCAACCCTATTCCAAAGGGTTACTCTGGATCAGCAGGTGCCTTATACATCCTTTTATGTCCATATGGATGTCGGCTTATGTTCCATAATGTCCGCCATTATTAGTCAGTAGAGCTTGAGTGTGTTCGGCAGCATATAAGGAAATGCAAAGCACTCACTATAGTGTTCAAGCTCTGCTGAATGTATTACTGGTTCACATTGGTCCATGGAGTGGTGGAGTTTATTTTCTCTATGCTAGCATCACTAAACAAAATTGAACAGAATTTAAAAATACAGAATTCTATTAAATGCTATTGGTTGGGTGTACAGTTGGTCTCGAGCATCATAATATTTGTGCACTTTTAAAGAATAGTTTACTCAAAAATGAAAATTCTTTCA
>NW_026127989.1:36848-135478 GCF_022985175.1 Labeo rohita | reverse complement strand
AAGTGGTTATCCTTGTAAAGATTCTTGCCCTAGAAATCCTAGTTTAGTTTTGCCGACCACAAACGCCTTATGTTGCTCAGACAGTTTTTTCGACTCTTCTCCATGATTTGTTATAACGTTTGGAGGTCTATAGTACTCTAAATGTTTTTCCCAGTCCGACCAATTAGTACAGCCTGAAACATGACAGTAATTGACCATTTTCAACAACAATAATCAGCAAAATATACAACTCTTAGTCAGTTTAGTGGCATTTACATTTAGTGCCGCCAATATGGGAGACTATATGTTTACTGCAACATATATATATATATATATATGAAATATTTCTGACGTCTTTCTTTAAAAAATGCATTTTTAAATAATGCTTAACTAATGCACAGGTAATCACAAGTTAATGTAGAACTAAACCATATTAACAATTACTCCATCAGCAAATAATAAACATTCTATATGATTCATAGGTTAAGTAATAAATCATTGGCTATTAGTTAAATGTATCATAACATGTTAGTTCCCTAATAACATAGTGTTGATTCATGTGTTAATTACAGCAAAGGGTTGAAGCCATGCATTTCAACTTCCAGTTGTTTTAATTAATCATTAACTAATGATTTGCAAGGTTTCATTATGTTATGACTTTACTTGTTGAGGCACAGAACTATTAACTAATTGTTATGGATTTTGAATTACTCATGTGTGTCAAGTAAAGTCATAACATGATGATACCTTTGCAAATGCATGGTTTCGACCCTTTGCTGTAATTAACACATGAATCAACACTATTAGTTAATATAACATGTTATTAGGGAATTAATACACACATTTAACTAATAACAAGTTATTGAATACTTTTTTTTTTTTTTTTTTTGTATTGGTTGCTGATCCAGTAATTATTAATATATGGTTTAGTTCATCATGAGTTATACATTAACTCCTGATTATCTGTGCATTAGTTAAGCATGAATTAATGCATATAAGTGCCACTGTATTGTTAACTGTTACTGGTTCATTATCATTTTTACTAAAAACAAGTTATTGATATATTGTGGTTTATTTTATTTTTTTATTTATTTATTTATTTATTTATTTATTTTTGACTCACTAAAATGAACCAGTTCATAATAGCAGTCATTTATTCATGAATCAGGCTACACAGGTTGGGCTTTGTAGTTGAATATTTTTTAATTTAATGCCAGGGTAAACATCAAAACCATTAAAATATGGTTATTATGTTATTTATTATGGCAGTGCAGCATTTCAGTGTGTAAAAAATGGTCCAGCATCTCCTATAGTAGACTTAAAGGCCACAAAGCCCTACAGAAATATTAATTTAATTAAATGAATAATTATAAGATGCAATCCTTATTAAGAGAACTTTGCTGAGAACACATTGTTGACAACTAAAAAAAACTGTGTGTCTTACAATTATCTCCTTACAAGGCAATAACATGATGCTGCAAAAATGTGTTTGCTATAGATTGATGAACAGGCACTCACAGAGCAGCGGAGGCAGCGCAATAAAGACCCATTTCCCATCTACACAGTGATTGACAAGCAGTGCAAACAAAGCATTTCATGGTAGGCCTGGTTATTATACAAACAGAATTCTTTACAAATTCACAAAATGTTAATTTTATAGCTATGGTAACAACATTTAAAGAATAATAGACCCATCTTCCAAATTTTGTTTCTGTCTTACTCTGAATAACTATGGTAAGTCTGTAGTAACTGTTTATATTTTAGACCTGTCAGAACGGATTTTGCGGATAATTTCCTATTTGCCTATGCATCATGATGGGAGAAACAAACCCAAAGCTTTGAATCAATTGAACCATTTGTTTCACAAGCGCTCAAAACACTACACACTGGTGATTAACAAATTATCTAATCAATCATAGACTGAACACGATGGCACCATGAATGGCAGCCATGGCGCTGAGCGCCTCAATTCTTCTGCTTGTTTTTGTTTGTTTGTTTGTTCGATGTTGAGTCATTCTTCTTCTATAAGTGTTATCAGAGACAAACTCCTTAAAGGGATAGTTCACCCAAAAATGAAAATTAGCCCATCATTTACTCACCTTCCAAGCATCCTAGGTGTATATGACTTCCTTCTATCAGATGAATCCAATCAGAGTTATATTAAAAATTGTCCTGGCATTTCCAACCTTTAGAATGGGATAGGCGGGTGTTTCTCTTCATCAGTCCAAAACAAGTCTAATAAAGTGCATCCATCCATAATAAAAATGCCTCACATGGCTCCCAGGGGTGAATAAAGGACTCCTGTAGAGAAATACCCATCTATGCAATTCTAAAGCTTGGAAATGCCAGAATAAGTTTTAATATAACTCCGACTGGATTCGTCTGAAAGAAGGAAGTCATATACACCAAGGATGCATGGAGTGTGAGTAAATAATAGTCCAATTTTATTTTTTTTACATTAAGCAACACATCCCAGACGATATGTTTCCAGTTTTGCATTATTCAGACATTTTGTTGGAGATTCTAGATGGAGGTGCAGCCAAACAAAACATGGTGCTCAAATACCAGGTACAAACACTGAAAAAGATATGCTGACTTAATTTAGAAGTACTCTTCATTAACCTCTTTCATTCTTGTGACAGACACTTGTGTGAGCACAGTGCTGCAACAGCTGGTTGAACAAAGAACTGAAATGGAGCAGGCATACCCAGACTCTCTTTTAATCATTATTAGAGAACTGACAAAGTACACAGCACGTTACATGTCCCACCAGAGAGAGTAATATATTGGATCCCTGTTACACTACAATAAAGGATCCATGTCCCTCTTATCATAAATAATAAACCATGGTTTACTGTGAAACTCAAACAGCTTTGCCATGCCAAAAAGGATGCTTACAGAAGTGGGGATAAAATCTTGTATAACCAGGCCAGAAACAAACTAACAGAGTGGCTAAAAAAAGCTATTCTGAAAAGCTGAAAAAACAGTTTTCAGCCAACGACCCGGCATCAGTACGGACTGGTCTGGGAAACCATGTACAGGACACCACTCCCAGAGTCTGTGGACTATCAAAAACTGGCTGATGATCTAAATGTGTTTTACTGCCAGTTTGAAAAAGCCCAGTCTCTGTCCTGCACTTCACACATACATTCAACCTGTGCTTAAGTTCTGTGTACAGGAACCGGGTCTTCAGAAGACAGAAAACTAGGAAAGCTTCAGGCCTAGATGGTGCTTCAAAAAAAGTCTTAAATTCTTAAAAGTCTGTGCTGACCAACTGGTCCCCATCTTCACACAGATCTTCAACAGATCACTGGAGAACCCAAAATCAATAGCCTTATCAACTTTATGTATGTGGTCATGAAGTAATTTGAGAGACTGATATCTGAAAGTCACAGGAAACTCATACATTCACTGATGCCTATTATGAAAGAATTATGACTGGGGGTGAAAACTTTTGAACAAGATGATCAGTGTAAATTGTTTTTGTTTTGTCTAGAAAAAATGCAAATTTCTCATCTAGTTTCTGAGGGGGGGCAGTGCCTTAGATCTATAGACACAATAAGAGCATTTTATACTGATCATACTGTTTAAAAACTTGCTGGTAATGAAGCCTGTGATATTTTTTTTTCCACTGCAGACAGTGAAGGAAGCTGCTAATACATGCAGGGATCTAAAGTCAGGGAATTCAGTTCCAGTGAAGATGCAAAGAATCCAAAGGACTTCTATGTATTCAGAGGCGAAAATGCTCCAACTGTGATTCACATCCCTCTGTTTAATGTGGTCAACTGTGGAGGCAAGTTACATTTTAACATTTTCTGAATGAATCGGAAATATCACTGAAATAAATTGTTCCAATGAAAATATGCTGCTGTTTCTTCAGATAAACTTCAGAAATAGCGCGATGACTATGGCACCTTTCAAGCTTCTTACAGTGCTGAGATGATCACTAATCTTATGGATGTCGCTGGAAAAAACATTACAAACAACAAAAACAAACTGCTGGAGGAGATTAGGGCAGTCATTCGAAAAACCCCACTGACAAATGAAAATCTGAATACAGAATAAACTGATCTGCATATCAGTCATTTCACAGTAAATACTTGTTACTCACATAAGTTATTTAAGGTATTTCAAATGTACCACTGTAACTTAATGACAAGTGCTAACAAAAGTGTTCTTATCAGGTGGTGCCACCTGGTGGCAGGGAGAGTTCTCACAGTACAGGGCAGACAGTGCCCACCAATGGCTGGGAGGGTCACTGCTTCCTAGTGGCTGGAATCACAAAACCTGCAACAGTGAAAAGAAACCCAACCCAACTCAATCCTAACAATAAATACAGACAAAATTTCATCAAAATGCGAGTTTTGGCAAATATTGTAGTAAACCCATTTGGATAGGCATATGTCTTAAAGGGGTCATCGGATGCTAAGTTCACTTTTTCATGCTGTTTGAGCATTAATGTGTGTGGCAGTGTATGTACACATCTACCCTGTAATGATAAAAATCCATGGAGTGGTTTTTAATTAATCTGTAAAAATAATATCCCCCTTTTCAAATCAATAATGTGCTGGTTAGCAAGTTTAGCGGCTAAACGTGGCTAAATGCGGCTAAAGTACACAGACTCGTCACTCCACAGAGTGAAGAGAGGGGGTGGGGTGAGAAGAGCTCATCTGCATTTAAAGCAGCCTCGACCAGAATGAGATGATTTTTGCAGAGCTGATTTTGGCAAGGTAAAAAGGGTGTTGTTTTACACAACCACTGGAAATTTTTAACCAAAATATATTTCACTTTTCATTAAGACCCTAAACAATCATATCAACTTGTGGAAAATGGGCATCCGATGACCCTTTTAACACAAGAAAAGTTGAGTAAGAAAACACATGTGTATCAGTATATTAAATCTGTGCTTACATTTTTTAAGTGAAAGCAGACCAAATCTAATGCTGTCAAAGAAAAATACAAATGCTCACTGCTCCTGACGAAATAACCTTTGTAACATCAAAAATGGTGATTATGCAGTTATTTTACATTTGGTTATTACATTTCTGAAGCTTACTTGAAAATTTATTTTAGACTGAGCTGGAAAACCTGAAAAGCAGTGTATTGAATTTGTGTCTTTGTCCTATTGTATTTTTTTTTTAAGTGTAATCTTATTTTTTTGTTGTGAATGTTCCAATTGAGGTACAAGATGTGAAAATTTCAAATAAAAGTTCATGTGCTATATTTTGGTTGCATTTTTGAGTCAAAAATGTAGATGTTTTTTAAAATAGGTATATGATATCATGATATTGATATATCGATCAACACACTCATGTATCGTATCATATCATATCGTAATCGTGGGGTAGAATTTTTTGAGGTATTGTCAAATATCATATCGCTGGGTATGAGAATCGATATCATATCATATTGTGACGAACCATTTGATTTACACCCCTGCTGCACACCTGTTAAATGATTCAAATCTAAAATATGGTGCAATACCGTGTAGCTTAGAGTAGCCTAAATATAAGCACAGGCTCATATGCTTGACATTTTCCTTCTTGAACTCTTTCTAAGAAATGCACATTACTTCGTAATTACTAAATATGCATCTGTGCATATGAAATATTTTAACTACAGCGTTTTTATTTCATTTTCCACCGACTGCAGACGTCAAATGTAACACATTGGCAAGGCAAAGATGATGGCTATTTGTAAAAATGTGCTTTAATGCACATTTAACTTGTGGTTTAAATGCCATTCAGCGGTCAAAGCTGCAAATGCACTTAGCAGACCTGCGGCGTTGGTGCCTGTGGGGGTAAAAAGCTCATTCTGGTTGGCCACCTACTGTAGATACATTCATGACAGCATAACTTTTGAAAAAAGAGGAATGAATAAAAAATTTGTCCTAAGATCCAAAGATAATCTAAGCCAAATATGGGAAGAATTGGACCAATTTTAAAGGAGGAGTAGCGAAAAAAGAAATACTTTTCATTTATGTAGAATGAGGGGTTCAAGAGTTATCACCATTTCAATGTTGAATTTTTGAACTTGTGGTGGTGCTATAGAGTTGTGGTGGTGCTATAGAGTCTATAGAGACCTCAAATCACTATTCATGGGCATCACTATAAGTGTACCAGTTTTCATCATTTTCCTATGTTCTGTTCATATGCCTGCCATAGACTCCCATTTGGTAAGAATAAGAAGAAGAAGAAGAAAAAAAACATACAGATACAGTCGGGGCTACAGCCCCTTTCATGCTTGGCTCCTAAAAATAATAATAATAATAATAATAATAATAATAAACATTCAATTCTTTAAAACATAATAATAATATAAAAGTTCTCTTCTGCATTTCATTTTGTATGTTATTGTTGGTACTTGTGTACATATTTGTCTTTTGTAATTTGCAAGATGTTTTTGTTTTATTATATAAACATGGATTTAATTGACAACCTCGACTCTCTGGAAAAACCAGCATCACCAGATCAAGCTGTTTTTGTTAAAATGTTAGAGGTAGAGCCGGTCAGAACACTTAAAACCAGCTGATGCTTGGAGATAGATATATTTACTTTGGGTTTAAAGCTCTTTCCAGCATCAGTCATACAGCAGAGCAAAATCAATGTAAATCAGTATACAATGTATATCAGTATAAAATATCAATATAAATGTTCCAGCAAGCAAAATATTATATAGAAAATATTTAATATCGGAAGATGAGTATATGATAGGTCTTAAATTCTGTGACTATATCAATTCTGTGGATATATGAATACGTATGCAGGTATTTCTTATTATGGGCACATTTGGCCCTGCATGTAGACTTATTTCTTATTCTCATTTCTTACACTTTCACTGGTATATTATTTGTTAACATTTATGTGATATTGATTTTATATAACAGTTACAAGCAGTTTATGGCAATTGAATAACATTTTATATTGTTATTATTATATTGTTATTATTTATATTGTCTGTTTTTGCTCTATTTCACCAATCAAAGCCACAATAGCCAGCGAGCAACACACTTGTGTTTCATTACTAAATCCTCAATATGAAAGAAATTGGTTGAGCAAATGATTCAGTGCTCAACCAGTTTGAATCAAATGATTCAAATGATGCACTGATTTGTTGCCACCTACTTGCAGATAAAGTTTTACATTTAAAAGTATGATTCCATTTTTCCAATCATTAAAAATTTCTATATTTAAAATGATTCATTTAAAACATTAATATTACAACATTCTGTTGCATTAATCTTGCAATTGTAACTGCTGTGAAATGCATTTATGAGTATTTTACAGTCTGCTTTAATAGACTAAATGCCAGTTCCGATGCATCATGCATTTTCATCATTATCTTTGGACTGATTTCATTTAAGCATAATCTCATGTCATAGTCTCGTTCATTTGAGGTTACAAGTCTACACATCACTCAGCACTAGTGTGTGTCACCTTTCAAGCATGCACCTAAATAAAGTAAATAGAAGGAAAAAAAGAATGACATTGAAAGGCAACGCCTGCTACTACTGTGTGATGTGGCGACAACTGTGAACAATGAAAATGAAAATAAAAAGACACAAGCTGCTTGAATTAACAACAATAAAAAAAAAATCTATTCAAACATTCTAAAAATGACAAATGTATACAAATGAATGCTGAAATGAAATACATTGGGCATTTCTTCAGTTTGTTTCGTGATTTGATAATTCATTTAAAGAGTTTTGTATTTTAATAGCGATTATTTATTTAAATATTTCAACAATTACATAATAAATGAAATACTTTATTTAATCTTAAGTAATTTGGTCCTACATAAAATATTTTAGTCTTTGGAAAAGATCACTTCTAAGATGTGCATTCAGATACATCTTGTTAACCAATCACAACAAACATGGTTTTCAAAGGTAAATCTGTTTTTCCACAACCTTGATAGTTCCTCCATCAATATTCACCTGAAAGTTATCATTAATATTATTAGTCTTTCAAGGAATTTGCATAGTTCATTTAGCAATTTCTGTGAATGATTGTGTAACTTAACATTCTTCACCTCCACACCTCACAATGATAGTTGTCTTTACAGAATTTGGATGGTTCATTTAGCAGGCCCTATGAAAAGAGCATCTTCTGAAATGATAGACTTACAGTTTCGTTTCAGGGCCCTATAAATGAGCATCTACTCGGTCAGAGAGAGAACGGCTGCTGTGTTGTTATTGGTGTTGTGCTGTTGCTGAAGACTCTGGATTTACAGGAACGGTGAGTATATGTTTTCAAACTTTATAATGTCTTTTCAGCAATAGAACAGCAATTAAAAAGTTAAATGTCATTATAATTGGCATGCAACAAAGGTAGCATAAACAAATCAAAGATTTATCAGTAATAATCTTTAAAATATGGCCAATAACAATAACCTGCACACTACCAAAATTGCATAAATATTCATGGTAAAAAAAAATGATTTGAGGTATTCACAGCGGCCTATTTCAGTGACAAATGGTTTTATCTTCCATTTATCATGAAGATTTACTATAATGTCAACTCTTTTGTTTTATAGATGAGTGCATCCAAACCCCAGGAAAGGTAATTCTCCCCACATTCCTAGAATATGGGAAAACAGTTGTCCTGTGTTACTTACACAATTAGCATTTATAACAAAGTGGATAATTCAGAGAATAAAGTAATAATTGCAGACTAAATTGCATTCAGATCTAGAATATTTATATAACAAATATTTGAAGTTAAATTAAACTGCCCTGTCTGTTTGTCTGTTTTGCTGCAAGCGGTGAGGTGAGAATCAAACACTCTCTGAATAAGAATGAGGAAGAGTTTGTAGCCAGAAGGAGAAACAATGCCTGCAGAAGTTCAAAATACGCTGCAGTCAGGTAAAACATCTTAGGTTATACTTCATATATCTAACTCATTATATGACCTACAAATAATTCCGTGACCAATGAACATCAGATGTCAAACCATTAATAGGTTTACTCTCTTGTATGTGAAAAACCATGTTATTGGGCTCATGGTTTGAGCGTTGTGTGTGTTTAAGAATGCGGTGCCAAACATTGCATTACTGGGTTCTGGAGGAGGACAAAGAGCCATGGTGGGTTTGCTGGGATCCCTGGTTGAGCTTGATAAAGCGGGTCTTCTGGACTGCATCCTTTATCTGAGTGGAATCTCTGGATCCACCTGGTACAAACCCTGAGAAACAACAAACACAGAGAGATTGAATTGGGTTGAATGTCAAAAATGACAGCAGTATGTTCTTCTCTGAAGGTGCATGGCCTCCTTATACCAAGAACCAGTCTGGTCCACCAAACTAGAGACTGTGAAAAACAAAATCATCAAGAGACTCAGTGGTCCAGGAGTCAGCTGGGTAGATGTATTGGCCAAACTGTATAAATATTACTATGGGAAAGACCTCTTCAGCTTGACTGATGTCTGGGCAGTGATGCTAGTCACATCATATGTGAAAGAGGTCTGTAACAATTCAAAACATAACCTTCCATGACTTTAGATTGAGGTGACCATGTTCAGTCTTTACGAATACAATACAGCACAAATTCACTAGCTTTAAATATGCACTAGCTTTAAATATGCAACTTTGCTGGCTAACGAATGGATACAATCCAACCAGCTGGATATAAACCAATTCAAATAGACAGTATTTGGGTCGTACTTGCATGTGTTTCCATCACTGAGCATGTTTACATGCACACCAGCGTAAGCTGATAACTCACAAATATTAGCTTATCAAAATAACCAGTTTACATGCACATCAGTAATCTGACTGCACAAGTGAGCTATGTTTACATGACTTTAATAATAATAATCATTTAATTTCCCTGTAGTAGCCTCACGAAATACATATTTCTAAAAGCCTTTAATTTTTGATGGTATCAGTGGTTGTTTCAAGCAATTTTACATCTACAGCTTGACTTTATTTAGTAAACGTCATCACTTAGACTTTTTAGTGATTGCCCTAGTATTCTCCACTACAACATGATGCTAAATATATATCCTCTTCAGATCGATGAACGCACACTGACAAATCAGTGGAAACAGCACAGTAAAGACCCATTTCCAATCTACGCAGTGATCGACAAGCACTGCAAACAGCGTGAGGAAGGAGGTCTGTGTTTTTGTCTGAAAGAAACAGAGTTAATGTGCTCATGTCAGCTGTTATATGAACGTGCTTTCTGTCTGCAGACCCCTGGTTTGAGGTCAGTCCACATGAAGCAGGTTATTCCCTCACTGGAGCGTTTGTGGATGCCAGTAACTTTGGCAGCCAGTTTGACAAAGGCTCTAAGAAAAATCATCAGGACGTATTTGACATGCTGTACCTGCAAGGTAACAAACTCTGTTGCAGGACTGCCCAAGTTTTTATTATTATTGGCAATGCCATCTTACAGTGTATATTTTACACTGTGAAGTGACCTACATCAGCATTCTCTGTGACATATGTAGCACTAGCAAAATTTAGGTAAAAACTGAAATGTAAGCAAGCGAATGATTGTAAATATCCAAAAACCATTTAAACAATCAATCGAGTTGTTGTTGTTTTGTGTTTTTTTTTTCAATATAAAAATGTATGCCAATTGCATTAACATTAACCTCATATCTCATTACACACACAAATTAATACTTGGAGACGCATGGTCTGTACAGACACATCCCTGCCATGAGCCGTTTAATTTATTTGAAACGTTGTTTGATTCATCTTGTGTGTTCTGCAGCTGTGTGTAGCAGTACTTTAGCTGATGAAGTGGAGATCTGGAAATGGATAAAAGGTACAACTTGAATTGTGACGCTTGAGGACTTATTTCTGCCCAAAAGTCATTTCATTTTCATTTGGTTTTGTTTTTCAGATTTTTTACTATCTAAAATGAAAACAGCATCACAGAAAAGGGAGCAAGGTATAGAATTGTATTGCTTTTACTTATTGATTAGTTCCAGGTATTCAAATATTTGTTGATCTATCATTTTAGGGCAAGCAAATCTTTAAACTACAGCTGACAAATTAAATGTCAGACTTTAAAAAGATCTATTATAAAGTATCTATTAAAAATACTATTATTTTTCATCTTGAATTGGTTTTAAAGACTTTAATAACCCATGAATAAATCTTTAGCATATGCTAAAAATATTTTTCACCAGCCCTAACATAATTTTGTTTGTATGATTGCTTCTGGTTGTGGGAAAACACCTGCTATTCACTGTAAAAATGAAAAGATCCCACCGGAGCAGCCTGGACTAACTTTCAGCAGCCTTTAAATAAAGGTCAGTAAGGAGCTTACAAGGATTCTTTGCAATTGTTCAGCAACTAATGTTCACAAATGTTTTTATCATTATTATTATTAATTTTGTTTATTTTAATGTCTTATTATAATTGTATATGTTTTGTTGTAGTTTATAATAATAAAAAAACAATAAAATAAAAAATAATATAAAAAAATGTTTACACATGTTAGTTAACTGTTATATGCTTTAACTGTTTTATATCTATAGATTTTTGACTGCTTGGTCGTTAATTAAAAAAACCAAAAACTTATATTTAACGAACAAAAAATGCTCCAAAAAATGCTCTGTAATAAAAAACTGAAAACAATAAAAGGCAAAAAATATTTATATAAAACATTTTTACACAGAGGAAAGTCAAAGTGCTTTATAAAAGGCTTTAGAATAATTTAAAAACAATAAAAACAATCACAAAAAAGGAAGTAGAACTTCATAAAAACAATGATCAAAAGAATAAAACAAAAAATTTAAAAATGTAAAAAAATAAATGATTTAAAAATGATTTAAAAATTGATTTAAAATAAGTTTAAGACATTTAAAAACAGAAAATGATTATACATAATGCAATATAATGAAATATAATCACTTTGACATTACATACAAAACCGAACAATTTTAATTGCTAAAATAGTATAGTATAAACTGTTTTGGGAGAAGGGGAAAAAAGATGGGCTCGGGTCGGACTCGGGCCACATGGAGCATTGCTTTCCTTGCTCCATGCTGTAGTGGTATGTTTTCAACATATATACAGACAGTGTTATTAAAAAAAAAAAAAAAAAAAAAAAGAAGCAGCAGTTTCCTCCATCTCCACTATCCAATGGACTGTACAGCAGCCATTTTGCGGTTATGCATAGGCTGTTGTTAAAGTACTGACGTACACATAGTCGTAATCATCCCGATTTTAAATCCTGGATATCAAACATGTTTGATGTTTGGGACCGATCAAGGTCGGAAAGTTTAAGATCTGATTCTGGGAACGTTCACATCGGGCAGATAATCCTGTAGTGAACATCGGGACCGATCAGTCTGCTCAATCAAGGTTTTGTCCGATTCTAAATGATGTTATAATCAACTATTTCAAATCCAGAGTGTGAGGATCGAATTTTGAAGTTACTAAAGTCTGCTCAAAAATGACAGTCTGATGTCAGTGCCCTAAATGCTGCATTATAATCGTGATATTTAAACATAAAAAATGGTGATCAAAAGTTCTGAGACTATGCCCATGATAAACAACGGAAAACAGACGTTAGTCGGTTTGTGTAATGATGCAGTATAGTGCTCTTGACTTGACAGACAGCTCTCGTTAAACCCGTAAAGTGAAAGTCGTCTTACTTTCAACCCATTTTTCTCAAAATTCCATTCTTGAAAATCATCGCTATCAGCCAAATTATGGTTACGTTCAAGCGATTGACAAAATAAAAACAGTTTTGGAAAGGGCTTGAACCCAGGGTATATAGGGTATATACATGAAGAAATTTCACCATGTGTTGGGTTTTCCTAGATCGAATCACATATTAACCCAGTTCATGGAAGCACACAAATAATGCAATGCATGTTACAGTAGAGTCAACTAAAAAACAAGTGGCTCAAATCTCTTCTATTATGACTGCTATTTCCCCACCCCCTAATAACCCCTCCCCTCCCCTCCCAACTGATTGCATAATGGAATAAATGTAAAGTAATAATAATAATACATGCAATAATAGTTCATCATAATAGTGTTTTTACCAAATGAGTCTCCAGTAGTCATGAAGCCAAAGAGCTTAAAAATAAAAGTAAAATCAGAAGCAGTTGGTTGAAAATAAGGGGAGGTGTTAGATTTTATTTTACACCAAAATGCAGATACTTGAAACATGTCTGTAAGTTCTGGTTAAAAATGCTATAGTTCAACACACAACAGTGGTTATTTTTGGAATGGAGGAGTATTTGAGCAAATCAGCTGAATCAGTGAATGTTTCAATGACTCAATTTAATATTCACTAGTGGTTGGCAAAACAATTTTTAGACTGTTAAGAGCATTTTACAAGCATCTGTACCTTAAGAATCACTTCCCAAAATGTATAAAAGCATAATATCTTTTTTCTCCACTACGTTTCAGAAACATGTCAGAAACATTTGATCCACACCGAAATCCAAAATCACTCCCATTTCCTTCAATAGTGCACTTGATCAGCATTGGCCATTTTGACAAAATAAAATAGGATCAACGATGTCAGTTTAAGCATTTTAATAGTACTCCTTTTAATTCATTTCAAAAGCAATCTGCCCCTGGGTAGACTATATATCTATTTGGCAGCATTCCTAAATTTTAAAGGGAAAGTCACAAGAAGCATTTGTTGAGGACATGGAGCCATTATATTGAAATTAATATTGTGCATATACTGTCAAGACATTTTGCAATGTGTTCATGTTTGTTGAATGTGTTTTCTTCAAAAGATCTAAACACCACACCTGTAGACGATTGTTACCAGGTGCTCATGAATCTTGCGGACATGAATCTTGCTGTGTTAAAAGGCACTGATCCTTCCACTCTTGAGCAATCCATCAGAACAAAGATAACTGGTAAACTTTTCCTAAAGTGGGCTTGAATTTTTATAAGAGAATATTTGGGGCTAGTTGTCACACTTAGGGCAGTGAATATTTTACAGGTATGGTTCATTTTTGGTTTACATTTTTTTTGACAGACAGAAAAACAATATTCATCAAGTACGTTCATCACTGCAAGGGTAGCTAAAATATTTGAACTGATACAATGAAAACAAGGCTGTGAGGAAAAAAAGAGAAGTCTGGAGTTTTGTGTTTAGTGAAAGACATTTTCAATGATTTGTCAGTTAAACGATGTTCACAAAGTGAACACTATGGCTGTCTCTCACAGACTTGTTTTCACATCAAATTATATTACCTACCACTATATTATCTGTTGTGGGGCAAGTTTTCACAAAGGGAACCTGATGTTTATTGTCACTGATTTGACAATACCACCTTTTTATACATTTGTTTATGTTTTGGAATATGAAATACTGTCTAAAATAAAAAAGCCATATCTGTTTTTAACATTTGTCAAGCATCTGCTAAATGATGTGAATTTAAATGTAAATATAAAATGTCTTTTTAGCTAAATTGAAATAGTAAAACAATTATGAAATTCAAATCATGAAACCACAAAAATGGTTGAGATAATGTCATAATATCATTCAAACCATTGTTTTGTTAGGCTCATTGTAAATTATGCTTGTAGATGCATAAGCTAAAATAGGAACAAATGACTGATCTACATGTCCTGCTCTTTTTACAGATATCTCTGGAGGTCAAAGGCAGCTGTTTTGCCAAGTAGAAAAAATTAAAGCTGACAGAACTACTGATAAAAAAGCAGCAAAACTGGTCATGTCCCAGTACACCATGGATGTATGCAACTATTTCAGTTTGGAGCTCAAGCTCAGTTTCTGGCCATTTGGTAGGTTGAACTATCTCTTCATTTATCCAACTGTTCTCCACACTGCAGAAAACTACTATATAGCCAAAATACCAAGAACCATTGACTGAGCCCCAGAACCGAAAGTTAAGATATATAATGAAATTATAAAAGAGTGTATTTGTTTTCACAGATCTTTTGATGAGCATTTTTAAATGCATTGCTGAGTGGACCTGGGGCAGAAATTACAACTTCCTCCACAACATGACAGGTGGGAACAGACCTGTTTGTTAAATGGCAATTCATTGTGAATAATTAACAGACTCATTTGACCTTGTGATCTCTTAGATGAAGCAGTGCCCACCGCTCTTCTGCAAAATGAGACGAGAGACTATATAGACGCCGGACTGTTGAACAACTCACCCTACTTCTCAGTGCTGAGAGATGAACGAGACATTGACGTCATCATTTCCCTGGATTTTAGTGAAAGCGATCCTTTCTTGGTATTATATGCTTATATAATTCTAATGCACATACATGCTCATAAAAGTTGTTTTAAAGGAACACACCTCCTAGAAATGTAAAATTCATCACTATTTAATCACACACGTTGTTTTAAACCCAAATCTAAATACAGTCCACAGCATAAATGCGTACAGCAACCATTTTTGCTTCCACAAACAACCATTCAGTCAAAGGTTCTTCAAAGAACCATCTCTGTCTTACCTTTTTATAATTTGAAGAACCTTCTTTTGCCACAAAGAACATTTTGTGAAACAAAGTTTCTTCAGATGTTCAGAGAATCAGGTTTTCACTTAATTTTTACAACAATAAGAGTCAGAGAAATACCATGCAAGCGTCTCTGAGCTGGCAAAAGCTATGAAAAGAGTGACTGTTTATCTCACAGAGTACGACGCAGCCTGCAGAAGCGGCGTGCATGGTTGTTGTCACCACTAGAATTACCTACTGTAGCCAAAGCACAATAAACTAATTTAACCTCTTCCAAGGCCCATATTTACAAAATATACTTCTAGGAATCCATACTCTGGTCTCAAAAGACCAAGTCAATCATTTTGGAACTGAGTTGTGTTTTATCAGTGCTGTCATTGATTCACACACCACTGTGTGATGTAATACAAAAAACTAAAACGGCAGATGCTACCCATGAACTTGTACACTTAGTGCCAAGAAGGGTAAAGTTCTGAAGAAATACGAAGTACTAGAATATTATACATTTGCTGAATTACATCTAGGGTGTACTCATTTCTGCAATCCTTTATTTAAACAAAACTGGTTAATTTACATATTTTGCAGAAAATACTGGCATATATTTTGTTGTTTTTATTAAGTATGTGTTCTCTATTCTTTTTCTATTCTTTCGACTTTTCTTTTTATTATATATGTATTATTTATATAAATATATAAAGCTTTGCTACATTATCTGCGTTACACTAACTGAGACTTGTCACATTTACATAATATTGCTCTTTTGTTGGTTTGATTGCTTCTATTGTCCTCAGCGTCTGCGTAATGACTAAATGTCAATGTAATGTGATGCAATGCTTTTCTACTGCAGACAGTGAAGGAAACAGCCAAGACATGCAGGAAACTAAACATCCCCTTCCCTGAAGTCAGCATTCCCAGTGAAGATGAGAAGAAACCAAAGGACTTCTATGTGTTCAAAGGCAAAAACGTTCCAACCGTGATTCACATCCCTCTGTTTAATGTCGTCAACTGTGGAGGCAAGTTAACATTTTCCAGCTGTCCTGAGTAAACCTGAAATATCAACTGTGTTCTGATTCAGATCAGTGAAACTCACTTACAGGAAAGACAGAAGTTTTGCAAAATGAAATATGCATGTTTACTTAGAACGCAGATGCTCCAAATGCCTTCAAAACACTCTGCTTTTATGCTTAATTCAGTGGTGGCTGGTGAAAAATCTTATAGAGCTGAGCCTCATCCAGCTATTTTAGTGAGAATCCCTGCTAAGCAGTTAGGTTTAGCTAGAAGAAAAAAATATTAAGAAGAGATCTGGAAGGCTTTAAACGTATATAAACATAACTTCATGATAATTCTTACAAAATTGTATTTTCTGCAAACTTTTGTCAAGGTAAGTTAAATTCTATTCTATAGACATCTATCACTCCAGAGCTGAATTTGACATGCTGACATGCAGAATAGGCAAATCATACATTTTGCACAGATTATTTTCTATTATATAGCCTCATATAAATATAAATTTGTCATATATAATAATTTATTATATATAATTATTATTATTATTATTATTATTATGGGTGTGTGTGGCTCATGGGTGCCCTCTTTTGGCCAGCTGCCATATACTGATTATTTTTCCTTTTGTTATTTCTCAAGTTTTATATTTTATGTAAAAGAATAAGTGCAATAAACTGTAAACACATATTTTTCATATTCTTCCCTGCTGATTTAAGTGTGCTATTATTTTAACAGATAACATTGATTTCTGGAGGAAGAAATATGCCACCTTTAACCTTCCTTACAATGCTGAGATGATCGCTGAACTTATGCAGTCTGCTGGGAAAAACATCTCAAACAACAGAGAGAAACTGAAGGAGCAAATTCGTGTGGTCGCTGAGGCTAAATATTTTCAGGCACAACTCCGATAAAGTTGGCAAGAAAGTAAAATTCAGTCTGTTTTCTATATGCATCTTATTGGTCTTAAATGATTCATTTTTGTAACTTGTAACATTTAATCAAAATCTCATAACTTGATGCACAGGTGAAATGGTAGACTCCTCTCTGGTGATGTGTGGCATTATAATCATGTTTGCAATTTATTTCTGTTTAAAGCTGCAGTCCTTAACTTTTTTGGTTAAAAATGTTTTGAAATCAATTTTAACAAGCCAGTCTTTAAAACATCTCCTTACTTTAGGGCATTTCACAACTGTAAACTTGTAATAACGTTTTCTAATTTGAGTGGTACTGGTAGGAATTTGTGGCTAATTCGAGCATGCCGCTGCGTCATGACATCACGTCTGTAAACATTAAGAAGTTGTCCCATCTATATGATGGCGGATTGTAATCCAGAAAGGATTATGTGTTTATGAAACACATGTGACTGGAAATAAATTACATTCCAGTTTTAAATGTGCATCTGATCTGATCCTACTTGGGATTACACAATGTTTGTATTTTAAAGAGAACCAGTTATAATTTAATTTTTTGGGTTAAAATAATTTCTTTGAATTGTATGACAATTAGAGAAATTTACATGCTAATACAGACTACGTACTCATATTCATATAATGCTGATGTTGTTAACATTGACAACATTAACATTTAAGAACAAAAGATGGACAGAACAAAAATGTTAGATTTGTAACTTTCTTGTTTGAATAACAACATACAGTGAAAATTCTTATTTAGGTCATATATAGACCAGGCTAGAAACTGTGATTCTGAAGTACATCCACACTCCACACCAGTGTAGTGACTAACAGCCACACATACACCTCAAAACATTAGATTCATCTGCACACAACCCACATAAAGAATATAATTCCATTAATAACTGCAATTGCAGGTTTCAAACAGAGATGGCAACAAAGAGGCAAAACTTACAGACTGCAGCTTTAAAATGTTAAAATGCTTCTGCATATTTTCAGTCTGTTTAATTATTGCTTGACCTTCATATGCAATAAATAGCTGATTATTAAAAACCAAAACACAGACATGATAACTGCAGATTAAATTCTGTATCACTTTCCTTCTGTTCCACTGAAATAATAAACTGTTTTCTAAAAATAAGGTTTTGTCATTTCATACAGCAAACAGCACAAATGCAATCCATTTGGATTACACCAGTGGTTCTCAGTTCCAGTCCTCACGCCCCACTGCTCTGCATATTTTGTATGTATCTCTTATCACATACAACGTTTGTTCTATTCAAACATTGTGCCCTGCGAAGTACACATCACAGGATTTTCCACCATCATTCCAGTTCGAAGTGAGTTTATATGTTCCATTTAAAGGTCATTAAATGAATTTAAATTGTATTTATTTACAGATGCATTTATGTCACATTTCACACTTCTCTAGTAAGATTTGTCTGTGTGTGAAGACACTGCTTCAGGCAGCGGTGCAGCCCAAATCCATGAATGAATGTCCTGAAGTGAACTAAACTTCAACGGATTTCCCCTGCTCAGGGAGTAGGGAACAATGAATACTGTGTAGGGACCATGTCAAATGGAACACAGTTCATGCACAGAGCTCACTTCTAATGAACTGGTTATCAGAATCAGGTTTGTTAACTAAGAGAGACATGCAAAATATGCAGAGGGGTGGGGCGCGAATTGAGAAACGCTGGATTACACAAACTTAAAGTGATGCATATTTATCAGTCTTACATAAATTAAACAGGTGAGGTTTTTTGTAATTATACTAAAAAACAATGTGTTTTATATACAACAACATTTAATTGTGTGCTTACAATATACACAATAAGTATGCAGCTATAGTAAAGAAACAACAACAACAAAAGAAACAACAACACTGGTTTGAAGAATCTGTAATGAAACTATCAATGTGTTGTGTAAATGTGAATCATTTTGAAAACACTGTCGTGTATACATTATGCCTGTCACTCATACTATTGTTATACTGGACAGATATAAAGCACTATTTAAAAATAAAGACTGACATCACAGAATTTACCAGCATTTTGATGCTGATATGTGAATGGTCTCTTACTGTTAAAAGCCAGGACACCGTTGCCTGTGTGAACAGCATATTTCTGTATTTATCAGTAAGTCATACAGGTAATTTTACAGCAATTTACCGGGATTGCTGTGTGAAAAGGGTGACTGTTTCGTAAGGTTACTGTTTGGCATCAGCTCAGCCCCAGAAATATTCCACAAAATCGTGCAGCAGCCTTTTGATGGAATAGAATGAGTAGGAGTTTTCAAATTTAAATAAAAGAAGTATCAGTTTGTTGTGAGAGAAATTACATACCTGGGAGAGAGACTGTCTAAAGAAGGGGTACAGTCGAACAGGGGAAAAAATAAAAACACGCGATCGAAGAAAAGCCAGAAAGAGACAAGAAAGACCTGCAGAAGGGTTAGCAAACTACTTGGGAAAGTTTGTTCCGAATCTGTCAGCAAATACAAGACCATTAAGAAACCTGTTGGAATCAAACACAGAGTGGCAGTGTAAAAGAGAGCATTGAAAAGGAGTGGATGTGGTTGAAGTGTTGTTGAACATGGCTTAAAATTCTACGACCCAGTTAAGCCACTAAAAGTGTCTAAAGATGCATCAAAATCTGGTTTAGCCATTTTACTCCAGCATCATGAACATATTCATCCCGCATAATGACATCTGCAGAAAGAAACTATGTGCACATAGAAAAAAAGACTCTTGGCACAGTTTTTGGCTGTGAGAGATTTCATGAGCATGTTTACAGAAGACCACTGATGCTAGAGACAGATTATAAGCCTCTCATAGCAATATCAAAGAAACCACTGGGAGAATTGTCACCGTGCATACGAAGACTGATGCTATGTCTACAAAAGTATGATCCGGCATTTGCATTTAAACCATGCAAACATTTAATAGTAGTAGATGTATTTTTTATCTTAAAAAATGGGCATCCTAAATTTAGAAGTCCAAAATGTTTGCTTTAAGAGTCTCCCAAGTCTTTTAGTGCTAAAACAAGCTCTTAAATCTGTGAAATGTTAGAAGTAGTGAAGAGGACCTTTAAGTCACAAACTACCCTCCTTGCTGGAAAAAAAAAAACAATACAAACCTTCACAGAAATTCTAATGGTTTCCACTACAAATGCCATTACTTTTAAACATTAAAATCATTTAAAACAAAAACCATTCCTGTAGTGAATATATTTCTGGATATATTCCATTAGGATTTAGTGGTTTTAACAAGGTACCAACAGAAGGCAGCTTGGCTAAAATGGCCATTGCCAGCAATCTGCCTTGGAACAAACATTTTAGAAACTGCATTGATGTGCACACATATGTTTTCTCAAGCATCTGTGTGTGTGTGTGTGTTTGTTTGTTTGTTTTTGAAAGTTATTTCAACTCCAAAGATTTCTTTGATTAAATCATTGTTTTCATTAACCAGTTGGGGCAAGAAGTAACAGCTATTCTTGTGTCCAGGTTTTCTTTTACATTTGCATGTGTTACGCTGTTAATTAAAAGACTGTTTATTGGCATATCTGCTGATTGTTTACAAGAAATTAAATGACAATTAGCTGAACATATAATATGAAAATCTTTATTTAATTGTGGTAACATTTTTATTTTCAACCTTTATTTGAATATGGCAAAATAATGTCACACTCTATAAGTTTTCTATGAACAAATCTCTGACAGAGACCCCTCCCCTATCAGCCAATCACAGTGTGCATAGTTAGTAAGCATGCTGTCATCAATAGCAACCCCACCCATACTCTTAATTTATGACTTCTCTCTATTCCTTAGTAAAAGTTTGTCTCAGCAGCTTTGTGAATAGGTTTTAAGAGAAAACTCTTAGCTAAAAAACTTTTACTGCTATTTGGGATAACTCTTAGTGGGAAGATAAAATGTTTTGTGAATACAGTCCCAGAATTGCAAGGCAGAAGGTATTAGGGACTGATAAAAAAGGATGCTGAGTCACAGACAGAACGTTTGAAGAGACAAATAAAAAGACCAAAAAACTAATAGAAGAAATGTGAAGATATGTTCAGATAAGAGAGATAAGTTTTTTGGTTTAAGTCTCAACAAATATTGTTTGTATATGAAGTTATAAAGTTTTTTAAGAAAGAAAAAGTAAAGGGAAGATGTATTTGATATGAGTATTCCATCAAAAGATGGCCACTAGATGGCAGTATAATGCCAAGTTAAGCCAAGTTCAGGACTGTGTTAAAGGGCGTTACTCAGTGTGGAAACCTCATAAATACACTTATGACACTTTCATTTGAGATATTGTTTATTGCACTGGTTTATCCATATAATTTTAAGTTCAGCTACCCTAATTAAACACACCTGGACCAGCTATCCTTCTGAAAAAGAGGTTTATTCAAGATTGCTATTAGTATACTTCTTTTAAAGTAACAATAGGAAAGTATAATTTCAGTCTACTTTTTATGTACTTTTCAGAAATGTTCTTTATATACTTCTCAGCAATATACTTAAAATGACATTTAAGTATACTTGAATTATAATTACATAAAAGTCTAAGTATATTTGAGCTATACTTGTGCTCTGAGAATCCGTATTTTAATTGTTATACGCTAGGGGCGCTATTGCACATCTTCCGTATAGAAACCACAAAAACAGATGTTTCCACATGTAATCTAACAATCGTCAGACATAAAACAGCATCAAACCATAGATATGTAAAACTGTTTAACGTTATAGAATAAAATGTGGACCCATGAAGAGCTAATAATGACTGTCAAGCTTTGGGGTGTTGATCAAGTCCAACTATGTTTTGATCTTTTTTTTTTTTTTTTTTTTTTTTAAAGCTTTTTGTTCAAAATGTTGTTTTTTTTTTTTTTTTTTTATTCATGCAACTTACCCACATTCAAGTGTTTTATATGAAAAAAAAAGAATGAAGCTAGAATAAAATGTTTTTGTTTACAAGCAGATACCCTAGTTCTTTCTTTTGATGTTTTGTATGTTCAGATATTCATACAACAAAATATATACAAATTAATAAGTAAATGGGGACATACTAGTATATTTAAAGTAGGATGTAAAGTTCACTTAAAGAAAACTTACAAGTATGCTTGCAGTATAAAAATACTAAGCTATAAGTTTACTAAGTCTATACTTCTAAAAATGCATAAAGTATTTAATTAGTAAACTATTAACATCACTTTTAGTATACTTGCAGTACAAACTAACTAACTAACTAGTTGTGTCCTCAAAGTTTACTACTGTTATACTTAAAGTATACTTAAAAGCATACTTTTATATACTAGAAAGTGGGCCAATTTAGTCCCAATGAGTACTGAAATAATACACTTAAAGTATACTACTAGAACACTGATATTTTTAATACTTACTACATAAATTGTGTTTGATTAAGGATGGAGCTAAACTCCAGAGTTGAGTACCTCTGCTCTAAAGTAACATCTAATGTTCTTGAAGAGTTTTGTGTAATTCTGTGTAAAACAGTATGCATTTTTCTCACTTCCTGCAGTAACATTTGTTCAGTTAGTAAGGTTTGAGCAGGGTATGTGCAAATGTGATTTTTTCATTAAAGACATCTTCAGAAGTTCTAAATCATTGCAGTTTTGTTTGCATGTGTTATTTTGCAAACCACACTTTCCACTGTACTTACTGACCTACACCTCTGCATGCAGACATCTATCCTCAGTGTGTTCACCATGTGTGTGTGTTTGTTTACTACTCACTGTGTTTGTGCACTTGGAAGGGTGAAATTCAGAGCACAAATTCAGAGTATGGGACACCATACAGTACTTGTATCCTTTACAGCCACAGTATCCTTTCCCTGTATATGTACTATTTTTGGTTCTTGCATACTTATTTGTCATTTTTAATCTCTAACTGGCTTAAGATAAAAGTGCAAGATGTTTTGCTACAGTATATAAACACTGATGTCATTGATGACCACACCTCTCTGGAAAGACCAGCATGACCAGCTTGCTCCTAGCAACTCTGCTGCGTTCGACACAATAAATCATGACTTACTCATTGAACCTTTACAAAACTTTAAGTGTATTCAAGGGCAGGCTTTAAGATGGTTTAGTTCCTACCTGTCTGACCACAATCACTTTGTGTGTTTAAAAGGGGAATCATCTCAATTAACACCAGTAAAGTGCCACAAGGATCTGTCTAGGTCCTCTGCTGCTGTTTTCAAAATACATGTTGCCCCTTGGTAATACTATTACAAATTACAGAAGTAGTTTCCATCATTATGCTGATGATACTCAACTATATATTCAACAAAACCAGATGAAACCTCTAAATTATCTAAGCTAACAAAGTGTGTTAAAAATGTAAAGACTGGATGACCAGGGATTTTACTTATTGGACCAAAAACATTACACAGAATCTCTTAGATTACAATTTGCATTTAGACGGATTTACTTGCTCTTGAGGCCTGTTTCCACCATTGAATGAACAAAAAAAAAAAAAAAAAAAAAAAAAAAATCGACACTTTTTCTGAGAATTGCGTAATACAAACTTACAATTCTGAGAAAAAAGTCAGAATTCCGAGATATAAACTCACAATTCTGAGAAATTAAGTCAGAATTGTGTGATATAAACTCACAATTCTAAGAAATAAAGTCGCAATTTGCGAGTTATAAAGTCAGAATTCCAAGATATGAACTCTCAATTCTGAGAAATTAAGTCAAAATTGTCTGATATAAACTCACAATTATGAGAAATAGTCACAATTGCGAGTTATAAAGTCAGAATTCCGAGATATAAACTTCCAATTCTGAGAAATAAAGTTGCAATTGCATGATATAAGCTTGCAACTGTGAGTTATAAACAGAATTCCAAGACATAAACTCGCAATTCTGAGAAATTAAGTCAAAATTGTGAGATATAAAAAATTCTGTGAACATATCAGTCTTTTTTCCTCCTCAGAACTGGATTTTGAACTCGCAATTGTGAGTTTGTATCTCACAACAGAAAAAAGTCAAAATTCAAGTTACAAAGTCGCAATGGTGAGAAAAAAAGTCAGAATTACGAGTTTGTCTGACAATTCTGAGAAAAAAGTCAGACTTATGAGATGCAAACTCGAAATTGCAATTACCTTTTTTATTTTTTATTTAGTGGCAAAAACAGGCTTCCATACTATAGTCAAAAATGTGCATGTTATATTAGACAGCAACTTGCCTTTTGAAAATCATATTTCCCATGTTACAAAAACTGCATTCTTCCATCTTATAAATGCTGCCAAGCTACGAAACATGTTACCCGTTTCTGATGCAGAAAAGCTAGTTCATGCATTCATGACCTCTAGACTGGACTATTGCAATGCACTGCTAGGAAGTGCTTAACAGGTAAAAAAATATGATCATATTACCCCACCTTTACAGTCTCTGCACTGGCTACCTATTAAGTTCCGTAACAGTTACAAATTATTACTACTTATAAGGCCCTAAATGGTTTAGCCTAACTACTCTTTTATCACACTCCAATCCATCTCTTTAGCCAAGAATTCACATAATGCATCTCCTAACCTTGTACTCCAATTACATCTGATCAAATGCATGTAATTTTGGCTTGGTTGGGACTAAGGTTGTGCCGATAGAGATATCGCCTGTTGCTGATGTCTTTGACGATAGCAAGACCATTATTATTATTATCCATCAAAAATAGACTAGGCGCCTAACTTTAGCGATGCAATGCAGAGAGGCGCTTCTGGGGCGCTTCAGAAAAGTGCTTTTTTCAGAAAGGAGGGAAGAGGATGCAAAAGGCAGGCAACTCGTTTTGGGGGAAATGGCCCCTCTTCGTGCACTGCATGTGCAGTGTAAATAATGGATAAGGGATTTATTCATCATACAGTGATGCAACTACTGTATTCACCTATGGTGTTTTTTTAAAGTGCATAAACTCGCGCTAGTCTAGGCCAGGCTAGACATTATGTTAATGTTTTCTGTAGCTGCTTTTTGTGCTTTTTGAATAACTAAGGAAATGTAAGCATTAATAACTTACAATGTTTCTATTGAATTGTTATTATATTAAACATGAATTAAATCATATTGAAAACATTAGGCTGCTTTTAGCCTTATGCTGGTGTTGGTTTACTTTCCGTTAATGAGAAGTGAATAATTAAATAAATTAGCACGATAATATCAATAATATATTAGCACGATCTCAGAGGCTGACGGTAGGACAATATGAAAATTAAGCATATCGCCCAACACTAGTTGGAACAACAGACACTAATTTTTCTCCATTTGCTTCTCTGTTTCTGCAAGGGATGGACATCCCAAGGTGACTAAGAATTACACAAGCTTCAGTTTGTAAAGATGTGAGATGACAAACACCTGAGAAGAGACGACGCCAACCCTGAACCAACATACAAAACTACTACATTTTGTTCGGAACATATAATAATTTCCATTAATAGTGTTCACTGTTTGTTTGAATGCATGTCAAAGAACTAACTGGATGATTTTTACTGTACATTTCTGCCATATGGGCATCACATTGACAGTCATCACTGATAAGCTACTTCTAAATATAATGTAGAAGCTTTAATTTTCTGTGAAGCTGCTTTGTATCATAAATACACTATACAAATAAACATGAATTGAAAAATTTTATGCATTACAATGTTCATTTCCTATCCGCTAACTGAAAAAAGTAGAATCTGAAATTAGATTTATATTAAATTACAGTGAATAAGCGTTAGTTTTTTTTTTTTTTCAATTTTGAGCCATTTGGTCATAAAATATCACGCCTTAATAGAAAAGATAATTTCTGTCTCTGTTTAGGGTGTAAAATAATGTGGATGTCAATATATCAAAGTAAGTAATCACAATTAATCTCATGATTTTGCAATATGTAAATCTTTTCCACAAACAATCTTGATTATTTTGAGTGCATTATTGTAACATTTACTTAAAATTTGAATGTTATCACAAATATGATTAGTCTTTTGTAAGCTTGCACATGAAGCCTTCCACCCTGCAGTGAAAAGATCCTTCTATCAACAAGTTTATCCAGATCAACCTGTTTCCTGCCACTCAAACTTATTAAAGGTGAGGTAAGCACCTCCCTCAACACACCCACACACAAATCTGATCAGTTGACTTTGAGAGATTTGCAGTTTTAGAATCCTATGAAAGAGCTTCTTCAGCCCGGTCACAGAAAGACAACAGCTGCTGTGTTGTTATTGGTGTTGTGCTGTTGCTGAAGACTTGGGATCCAGGAACTGTGAGTATATGTTTTAAAGCTTTATGTAAATAGGTATTTTGCTATTGAAGACCAATTAACACTTTAAAGCCATTATATTTGATATGTGACATGATCAAATTTAAGATAAGATCATGTTTACAGCTTATAACTTTAGTGGATAAAGGATGATCATTTTCCACAAGTTGGTATGATTCCTTAGGGTCTTCATGAATGTCTGTAATGTACTTTGGTTAAAATTTCTCAAATGTCATATAAAAAAAAGCAATCTTTTTACATAGCCAAAAAAATAAAAATAAATAAAAATAAAAAATAATAATAATAATAATAATAATAATAATAATAATAATAACTTTTTTGTACATGTCTCCTTAAATGCTAATGAGCTACTGCTCATCCCACCCCTTTCTTCCGTGGGGCATGTTAACACAAGGTGTGTGAATTGGGCGGGTTTGTTGTGAAAATCTGGCAGCCCTGCAGAGTTCAGCTCCAACCCTAATTAAAACTCACCTGTCTGTAACATTCTAGTAACCCTTCAGACTTGATTAGCTTGTTCAAGTGTGTTTGATTAGGTTTGAAGCAAAACTCTGCAGGGCTGTGGCTCTCCAGGACCAACGTTCGCCACCCCTGGCATAGACCATCAAACAGAGATGACATTTTTGTGGGCAGAGCCAACCTGGTGGCAGAAGATGACAGTTCTGTATAGCAGTCTATGGAAGAAACAGAATTAAAGTATTAAAAAAAAAAATCTTGAAATTCTCACCATTGCACATTATAATGGCTGAATTTGGCAATATGAACTTGCAATTGTGAGAAAAAAATCATATGTTTAAATTACCTAATGTAAAATATTATAGGTGTAAATATGATTTCATGCTGTAACTATAGGTCTAATATATTATTTCCTGTCAAATTCAGTTTATTTATTTACTTACTTATTTATATTAATAAATGTGTTCAGAGCATATTTATTGGAGGAGACTTTTTGAAGTGAAGATGATAATGAACGTATATCAAAAGCAAATATTTTGCAGCTGGGTTTAATAACAAAAGCAGAATAAATGTGAGATAGATTCCTCTTCCTACTGGCAGAAAGAGCAGAGTGGAGAAATATTATGGTTACACTGACATAAGTCAGGTTTCATCAGTCTGGTCAAACATAAACATCTGAGATTAGCCCCATAGGGCATCTTTGAAGATGGTATTCTATAAAATGCCACTGTTTTTTTACTACTTTTTTCTACTACTGTTTCTATTTTAGAAAGGATTCTAATTATGCAACATCACGGCTGGAACAATATCATACAAACTATGACGATGATAATTAGTCAGATACTAGTTATGTGCATTATTCAGTGTTAAATTTGTCTATTGTGAGTTTGAATCAATGTTGGGTGTAACTAGTTACCAAGTAATTAGTTACTGTAATTTAATTACTTTTCCCTGGAAAAAGTAAAATGAGGGATTACTCTTTTTTTCTGTAATTTAATTACAGTTACTTAATACTGTGAACTTAATACTGTGCATAGACTGTAGAACATTTATATACAATACAATAGTGGATGTAACATCAAAATTTAAAGTCCAACCTTAAAATGCATGCTTTTTATGTTACCTTATCACTTTAAATACTTTGGTGAGTTAATAAGACTATTGGTAACACTTCAGTGTAAGTATTACTGACGGTTTAAAAATACTTAAAAAGCACATATTAAATGTCTTATTCTGCAAGACCTCATACTAAATCCTTAATCTTACCCAATTTCTAAACTTAACAACAACTTTTAGTATTAATAAGCAGTAACTAGGAGTATATTTAGGCAAAACTCATAGTTGGTTAGTAAATAATGAGAACTGGACCCTAATCTAAAGTATGGCCACCATAATTCATGTAGTTATGTATTGTTTATTTGAAAAATTAAAAGAACCGTTTATGCCTATCCTTGCATCATTAACTTGTTAAAGTTGATATAGGATTTAGAAAGTAATTTGTAATAAGTAATTAAATACTTTTTGGAGAGAGTAATCTGTACATTAATCTAATTACACATTTGAAGATGTAATTAGTAACTAGTAATTAATTAAATTTTTAGAGTAAATTACCTAACACTGGTTTGAATATCATATTGCGTGACATTTAAAACCATACTAAAACAGATCTTGAAAGTAAACATGTAACATGTTAAAACTCTGAACTTAATATGAACCAACAAGCTTTTTCCATGACAAAAATGGTAGGCTATCAGTCACTCAGTAGATACTTTTAATAATAAAAAAGGTTAAAAAGGTTTGATATTTATTAGATGATAAACTTGTTCACTTCTGCACTTCAGAATGGTTATTTGAGTGATTCTGGTGTGGACAGACAAATTGCTTGTCGCTGGAATCTTGACTCGTCACGTATAGTTAGGACACAGTGTTAGTCCATTTACTCTGTTGTTTCTTTTATTTCCAAATGTTCTTCCTTTCAAAAACTACAAAAAATTTCTTATCATATTAGCATTCTTATAGCCTACACTTGTGGTATTCAGAGTTCTCAGCCATAAGTGTAAGAACAAGCCCTGAGAGACTAAATGATGGAAGAACCTTAAAGGTGTCATCGTATGCCCATTTTCCACAAGTTGATATGATTCTTTAGGATCTTAATGAAAAGTCTCTAATATAGTTTGATTAAAAATTATAAATGGTTTTGTAAAACAACAACCTTTTTATCTTGTCCAAATGAGCTCTGGAAAAATCAGCTCATTCTAAGGGGTTGTTCCTTTAAATGCAAATGAGCTCTACTCACCCCGCCCCTCTCTTCTCTCTGTGGAATGATGATCTTGTTTACTTTAGCCGCATTTAGCTGCTTTTAGCCGCTAAACTTCCTAACTACCACGTTATAAGGAAAGGAGATCGCAAAGATTAAAAAAAAAACCTTATACTCACTTCTGCTGTAAGTGAAGCTGGATCATGAATGATTTGGACAAACATAGATGGATATATGTAGATCGGGAGGCTCATTCCCTTCACAAACAAATGTAATCCACTGCATCTTCAGCGGCTCAGATGTCGGGAGTAAATGACGACCACTATGTTCATTATTACATCCAGCAGCACAACACCTCAATCACTCAATCAGAGATATTCTTGTCTAACTTACATCCCTGCTCTGGCATGGAAACAAGGAAAGTTACTGGACTGTGACAGCTGGTCTGAGGTAAGAGCTCATCTCAATCAACTATTGTGGGACTGTCTTCTGTGGGTGTGACACTACAGGCATCTGAGAACGGCTCGATTTGAAAAAGGGGATATTATTATTACAGATTAATTAAAAACCACTGCATGGATTTTTATCATTATAGGGTAGATTTGTACATAAACTGTCAACACACATTAATGTTTAAACAACTTAGCATCCGATGACCCCTTTAAGCTCTTGATTTACGAACTGAAATATTATTACAATTTAAAAAAAAGGTACAATTTAAAATGCAATGGTAATGGTCAAAAGAACAAATAAAAAAATATAATTACAAACAATATTCTATAGAGACATGTTACAATAGACATACTTGCAATAATATCAACAACAATGTACAATGATTAGACACCAACTCAACATAAATGTCTATATACTCAATGCAACGTGCAATAAAACAGTGAAACGAACATAAATAAAACACTAGTTGCATAGTATGATAATACTGGCAAAGTTAATGCTAATTAGCGCATTTTAGCGGCAAATTACAGCCGCAACAAAACGATTAGAACTCGCCAATGTAAACAAGCATCAGTAAAATATCAACAATATATGCCACATGAATATATACGTATATGTGTACTTACAACGTCGCATAAACGCATTTCACAGAGCATTTATACAGGTGCATAGACGAATTAGCAGTCCTGTCTTATGTGTAGCACTAAAATCGGACCATATGGAAGCAAGTACTAAATTTAAGTTTAGAACAGGCTTTCTGACACTGATCCTGCGTTCCAGACGAAATTAGAATTTTTCCTTAGAAACAACCAGTGGTCGAATTGTAAAAGAAAAGTGAGGGTGCAGTGATCTACATAAATGTGTTTATGGTTGTGCAAATTATTATTATTAATTATTATTAGCAAGTTTCGAATGTGGTTAAAGTTAACAGTGTTAGAAAAGGGTGAGCAGTAGCTCATTATCATTTAAAGGGTGCCTGGTAAAAGGGTGTTGTTTTACACTACACTACAGAAATTTTAACCAAAGTATGTTATAGACTACCAATTTGTAAGAACTGGGCATCCAATGTCCCCTTTAATAGTTGTCACTATCACACAACCAATCATAAATCATTCTAATATGCTAATTTGTTGCCCAAGAAACACTTCTGTCATCAACGATTAAAATGGTTGTGGTTTTTATATATATATATATATATATATATATATAGATAGATAGATAGATAGATAGATATAGATAGATATAGATAGATAGATGGATATATAGTTAGATCGATCGATAGATAGATATAGATATAGCAGGTTTTCTGACAAGAAAAACTGACTCATGAGTTTATCAAATTTATCAAATGATTTTCAGAAGATTTACTTTAATGTTAACTCTCTTGTTTTATAGATGAGTGCAGCCGAACCCCAGGAAAGGTAATTCTGCACAGATTCCTAGAATGATGGGATAACAACTGTACTGCATTACTTACACAATTAACATCTATAACAAACTGAATAATTCATAAAATAAACTATTGAAATCTATTGCAGAATAAATTGTATTCAGATCTAGAATACTTATTTCAAATAAAGTTAAATTCAGCATTGCTCTGTCTGTCTGTTTCTCTGCTGCAGTGGTGATGTGAGAATTGAACACTCTCTGAATAGGAACGAGGAAGAGTTTGTAGCCAGGAGGAGAAACACTGTTCTTCAATGCCTGCAGAAGTTTAACATATGCTGCAGTCAGGTAAAACATCTTATGTCATACTTCATATATCTAACTGGTTATATCGATATGACTGACAAATAACTCTGTGACCAGTGAACCTCAGATGTCAAATATCGGTTTCACTCTCTTGATTGTGAAAAATGCTCCGGTTACTAACGTAATGTCAGATAAGGGAACAAACGTTGCGTTGATTGATGACTATAGGGAAACTCCTGTTTACTCTGATACTTTAGCCTGATTTTTTCACGTTTGTGTAGCTGCACAAACCAATGGCGCTCTAGCCCACCAGAATGGGAGGAGCCGCCAGCTATATAAGCTAGCTCAGGGCACCATCTTATTTGACTGAAGCGACAGCCATCAATTTGCGTGCAGCTAATAGCACGGCCAGTCACACAACACTGGTTCCCTTATCTCAGGGAACTGAGGTTACATTAGTAACCGGAGTGATCCCTATTCATCGTCCACTCCTGTTGTGTCTCTTGACAACTATGGGGAACACATCCAGCAGCAAAGCTCTCCGATAGAGATCACACTGGCCCAAAAGGGGGTCACTCCTCTGGTGAAATGGGCCCTCACACCTATAGGGCATTGCGAGCCAACTGCGGCATAAGCCAGGGCTATAGCATCTACTATCCAGTGAGTCTCTGCTTTGTAAACGGAAACCCCTTAGAATGGCCCAAAGGGTTTTCCGGGGGGTTTCACAAAGAGCTGCTCTGATTGTCTGAACAATCTAGAGCATTCAACGTACACAAACAAGGACCAAACAAGGCACAGTGAGTTGAGACCAAGCTCGCCATCGACCAAACAGCACTTGCAAGTCACCTAAGGCCAAGGCCAAAAGCAAAGCGGTTTTGAGTGACATGGCCCACAAGCCAGCTGTTTAAAGCAACTCAAAGGGAGGGCCCTCAAGCACTTTTAGGACTATAGACAGGTCCCATGTTGGCACAGTCCTAGAGTGAGATAAGTTCAGTCTCTGAACACCCTTTAAGAACTTGATGACCTGGGGTGCATTTCCCAAAAGCAGCTATGGTTGCAAATTCCATAATTTCCAATAGAGTTCAATGGAACTAACGACCATAGTTAGCTAACGATGCTTTTAGGAAATGCACCCCAGGTTGTTTCTGCCAATTGATCAGCCATCCAAGAGAGAATAATTTGCCGCAATGGCTGCCACATAAATTTTGAGTGTGGAAGGGGTACATCCCTTATCCAACAACTCCTGAAGAAAGGTTAGCACATGGGACACGTCACACAGGCCCGTAGCCAGGGGGGGTTCGGGTGGTTCAAACGACCCACCCCATCCAGTCAAAGGTCCGGAATTTTTTTTTTTTTTAAATAAACAAGTGTTCTTTTAAATAACAACGCGCTTTTAAAGCCATAACAAGTATTACATACCTTAATAAGTATAAGAAAAGTCTTAATTATAATTTCAAGAGGACGGAAAGACAAAAATAGCGTTATGGATTAAATGTGGTAGTCGTTTGAAGCGCCACACAGACCGTTCGTCCGCTCGGATCACAGTTCAAACAGCAGCGGAGAGCAAGTTTACTAGAGCAGATGCGTTTACTCGCGAGCACTAAATAGCGCTGTGAGATCCAGAGTGAAGCGCTTGAATTCGGTGAAGAACACAATGACATGGCGATTTAAACAGATGAAACAGCGCTGACAAACAGCAGAAACACTGTGCGCAACGATAGTCAGAATCATTTAATCATTTAAAATGTAAATCTATTAAAAGAGTAATGGAATATAATTACAGTATTTTGTGATTAATATTAAGACCACCGTTCTTCATACCAATAGAAGCCATGTAGTTCATTTTTATACCATGGTATTGAGGTGAATAATTATTATTAATAATTTCAATATACAAAAATAAGCTTGTTGTCGGCGCCGATGGCCTTGTGGGCAGCGTGATCCGGGCTTCCCGTGTTCGAGACCCGACTCGGGGACCTTTCCCGATCCCGCCGCCCATATCACTTCCTGTCCTTCCTGATTTGTCCTGTTCATAATAAAGTTTTTTTTTTTTTTTTTTAAAAATAAGGTTGTTACAATTGTAACAGATGTTACTGTTTTTGATAATGAACATTATCTTAGCTGTAAATCAGGATATCAGTTTAACATATTACTAGACAACATGCTATTTCCATATTAATTCTATTTCTGCAGGTCTTAAATATATATATATTTAATTCCACTTATATATATATATATATATATATATATAAGGAGGAAAGACTCAGAGGATGAAAGGGGCCCAGAATGGGGGCTCAGAAAACTCAGTGGAAGGGTGTAGCACACTCTAAAAACAAATGGTGCTATATAGCACTAAAAGTCGTTCTTTGGCTCGTAATCATAGGGGAACCACTTTTAGTGCTATATAGCACCTATTTTAAAAGGTGCTATATGGCACCTTTGTCAAATGGTTCTATGTAGAACCATCAGATGTACCACACACAGTTAATGAGATAATTAGGTGATTAACAAAGTGATGATTGATCATTATTGAAGACACCTGATGTTAATAAGCAGAATCACCAAAGGAGAAAACCAAAATTTTTAAGCAACTATTATAGTGGTCAATGTTTGCATTAGTTGGGCTCTTGACCCTTAAATCTTTAATGCTAAATTTTGTTTGGCTACTGTATTTGAGTTGAAACAGCCAGACAAGCCAAAAGCTCAAGTCACCAATCACCAAGTCACATAAATCACCTAGAGTCTAATCTCTAAGTTAGTTTATTTATTTATTTTTTTTGCTTATTGTAATAGCCTTGACAATCCACAGAAGATCCAGTACTTCCTATACATTTTGGAAAGTTTTTTTTTACAACCTGTTTAAAAAAAAAAAAAAAGTATTTCACCTAGGCACAAATAGACATCAAGAACCAGCCCATGAATCTCAACAATGGTGACAAACGGCATATTTAGATAAACAGATCAACTCTGAACTCTCATAATTTATTCATGCCGCAATGCATGATGCATGGATGAGTTCTGATTGGCTACAACACGCTTTTTCATGGTCACCGTTGTTGTGATTCTCACACTGATTCTTCATGTCTGTGTGTCTAAATTAAGATGAACTTTTTTTTCATCATCTGTCTGATTATGGCAAAACTGATTGATCTTTTGTTCACAGTTTTTTTTTGTAATCTGTAAGGAAATTCTACATTAAATACTCAAGTCACTATATGATGATTAATCAAGCACAGTCAATGCCATCTTATTGACTTTTGCTCTTGGCTTGTCTGGCTGTTATAACTCAGTAATTGCAGCCAAACAAAACCTAATATTGATGATTTAAGGGTCAAGAGCCCAACTAATGCAAACACTGACCACTATAATGGTTGCTTAAAAATTTTGGTTTTCTCCTTTGTGCTTATTAACATCAGGTGTCTTCAATAATGATCAATCATCACTTCGTTAATCTCCTAATTATCTCGTTAACTTTAACACTGCTTCAGTGTTTATATGTGTCCACACTCAGAGTGTTAAAATAACACTGGGGATTTTGCTGTGTATAGCATTTTATTACTTCAACAAAAATGGTGCTCAATAGAAACAATCATAGGGGCTTGTATTACTACAATAGTAGTAAATATATTTACTACAATGGCAAAATGTCTTGAATCACTTTTATGCTTTTCTAAGGTCAAAAGGTCTTATGTGGGAAATATTTCCTTATGGGGGCCTTAGGGGCAAAAAGATCTTCAGAAAATACACTGTATGTTAATGTTGTTTTTAATCCTTTCCCCAACTGAAAAGTTTAAGAGAGAGTTAGAGAACAGGTTCTTTGTATGGCAGTGGTACTATATAGCACCTTAACGACCCCAAAGAACCACTGAAGAACCGCTGAAAAACCAGACAGGGGCTTGACTGGTTCTTTATACACTAACGGTACTATATAACACCACAATCACACCGAAGAACCGCTAAAGCACCATTTTTTTTCTGTGTGCATGGGTCAAGGAAGAACACAGTATTCTCACCAGGGGCAGTTCTAGAACCGATTTTTCAGACTGTCACCAACTTTTTTGTTTGATCAGTTTGTACAATGAACATGGGTTAGACTCTTACTTTTGAGTTCTTAAAGTACACCAAATTAATGAATTTCACTTTAAAATGTGTAAAATTTTCTCCTGGGGGGGCATGCCCCCAGACCCCCCTAAAGGGACACACATCCACCCACCATTTGGATATGTGTCAGTACAAAGAATCTGTGATTTTATTGAATTACAAATGTCATTCATTTAATTAAATTACTTTTTGCTTTAGGCTTTAGGTATTTGTGTATATTTAGTGAACAAGGCAATATCTTGGTAAGCAGTTTGACATCATTGTAATAAATATTTTTGGTGAATCAAAAAAATCATGCTTATTAAAATACCAGCACACATAATAATACAGCACAAATTGGTGCATGAGTAGTCAACAAAATAAAGTATTTGAACCTCATAGTTAAATACAAAATGAGTGGGAACTGAAAAGGTCCACTTTTTGGAAAAAAAGAACCCCCCCTTCCGCTAGGCTGGCTACGGGCCTGTCACAAGAATTCGAGTCCAGGCTTTGGCTGAACACCAGTCACAGAAGACTGACCATTTAAGGGTGTAGAGATGTCTTGTAGACAGAGCTCTAGCCTCTAAAATGGCATTAGTGACTCTTACGGAGAGATGGTTAGACTCCTGTCAAGGGGCCAGACATGAAGTCTCTACAGTTTTGGCTGGGCAGTTGATATGTTGCCGTTGCTCATGGATTGACCCGGATTGCCCCGTACAGAGTGCCCCAGCCCAATCTGGAGGTGTCTGTGGTGACTACCTTCCTCCTGGAGGTCATTCCCAATTGCACGCCTGACAGAAATAGATGAGAAGTTGCCTAGGGGGCCACAACTTTGACATAGCGTTACTCTGTTATAACACCAACCCAGGCGTGGGACGGAATGCAAGCTTTGAACTAATACCAGAGGGGCTGCATGTGTGGCAGGCCTGGTGGAATAACTGAGCAGATGGCTGCCATGAGGTCAAGCATCCTCTTAAGTACCCTGAGGGGACGTGCAGTCCCCAGCTTGAACGATGCCACCTCTCGCAGGATGTTTTGGGAGCATCCTGGCGTAATCCAAGCTTGCATTTGAACAAAGTCTTTAAGCTCTTCCCAGAAAGGAAGCTCATTGTCTGGTAGTCAGAAAACTCTTGGCTGAATTGATTTTCAACCTAAGACACTCCAAGTGCTTCATGCACTTCGTAAAAGACTTGAAACAGATGCTGAGCTGGGGCGCTTTGACAGAAAATGGCACTGAGCTTGCGGCATCTTTTGTGCTTTGGCAAAACATTTTGTGAACTTGTCCCTGATTTCTGTCAGATTGAGCCACAGGAAGTGCTTCAGCACCACCAGATTGGCCATGGCCTTGCCAATTGAGGTCAAATCCTTCAACATGCACAGCTCTTTAAAAGCGCTAGGATCCCCACCAGACTCATCCATATCACGGAGGAGTTTGACCTGAAATAACTGGAGCACAGGTATCATATGCAGGGCTGCTGCATTAGCCCTGTTGGCCAAGGTGGAAGTCATCCTGCAGGGCTTGGATGGATGTGCTGCAGTCTTGAGTCCTTGGCCTGATAGTGGACACAGGTGAGCAGCCACTGCCTCTTCAAGGCTAGAGAACCACTGGTTTGTGCAACTATATAAATGTGAACAAATCAGGCTTCAGTATTAGAGTAAACAGGAGTTTCCCCATAGTCGTCAAGTAACACAATAGAAACTATTTCCTTAGATTTATGCTTTGAGTGGTGTGTGTATTTCAGGATAAAGTGCCAAATATTGCATTACTGGGTTCTGGAGGAGGACAAAGGGCCATGGTGGCTTTGCTGGAATGCCTGGTTCAGCTTGATAAAGCAGGTCTTCTGGACTGCATCCTTTATCTGTGCGGAGTCTCTGGATCCACCTGGTATGAACCCTTAGAAACAACAAACACAGACAGACTGAACTGGAATGAATGTCAAAAATGAGAGCAGTATGTTCTTTTTTGAAGGTGCATGGCCTCCTTATACAAAGAACCAGATTGGTCCACCAAACTAGACACGGTGAAAGACAAAATCATCGAGAGACTCAACAGTCCAGGAGTCAGCTGGACAGAAAAAGTGGCCAAATTGAAGAAGTATTACATGAAAGACAGCTTTCAGCATGACTGACCTCTGGGCAGTGCTATTTGTCACATCATATGTGAAAGAGGTCAGTAACCCTTCATAACACAACCCACTTTGACTTGTTGAGGGTAGTGGTAATGGTCAGTTTTAAATCTATAGTGGATTTTATGGATAACAATAACTAGGTATTATTAGACACATGTATGCATACTGTACATATACTCTCACACTTTGGTTGCTTTCACATGGATTTGATTGATGTCAGAGTTAGGTATGTTTGTATTTTGTGAACACTGTCTTCCGAACTCGTGTGCACACACACGAACCATACCCGAGTCTGCTTAAAAGGGGTGGTCTGGGGTATAAGTGAGGTCAGAACTCCAAATGTCATCACTCAAACTGTTTAGTGATTGCCCTGGCAGTCTTCACTACAGCATGATGCTGTAAAAAATATGTTCCCTTCAGATTGATGAACAAACACTCACAGCTCAGTGGGACCAGCAGAGTAAAGATCCATATCCCATTTATGCAGTGATCGACAAGCAATGCAAAAGGAAGGAGGAAGGAGGTCTGTGTTTTTTTCTGAAAGAGACAGAGTTTTAATGTGTTTCTGTTCGCTGTTATATGGTGGTATTTTCTGTCTGCAGACCCCTGGCTTGAAGTCAGTCCACATGAAGCAGGTTATTCCCTCACTGGAGCATTTGTGGAAACCTCCAGCTTCGGCAGCCAGTTTGACAATGGTTCAAAGAAAAAACACCAGCCTGAAATGGACATGCTGTACCTGCAAGGTAACAAACTCTGTTGCAGGACTGCTGTAACATGCAACAACTGTGAATTCAACTGTGTTCGAGGCAGCCAGAGAGTAACTGTTTGTGGACCATAGTCACCTGTCTGGTATGTTCAGATTGAGAATTTCAGAAGTAAGAGGGCGCAAGACCATTAAATTTAAAAACAAACAACAATATTTTGAAATCAACTCTATGATGCACCGGCAACCAGTTAAGAGCCATTAAAATAGGAGTAATATGTTCACATTTGCGGACACACAAATTAATACTTGCAGACTCCTGCTTAGTACAGACACATCTCTGCCATGAGCTGTTTCATAAAGCTGAGGGATAAAATTTGTGTCAGTTATTTGAAACATTGTGTTTCTGTTTACTGCAGCTATGTGTAGCAGTGCTTTAGCTGATGGACAGGCAACCTGGAAATGGGTAAAAGGTACAGCTTGAATTGTGAAACTTGAAGATTTATTTCTGCTTAAAAATGAAAATTGATTTCGTTTTCATTTGATTTTGTTTTTCAGCTATTTCAATACCTGAATTGAAAATGGCATTTGAGAAAACGCAGAAAGGTAAAGACTTTTATTGTTTTTATTTATTTATTAGTCCAGTGCATTCAAATATTTGTTAATCTATTATTTGTGGCCAAACTAATGTACAAGCTACAAGCTGAAAAATGAAGTCACACTCTAAAGTCAAATGTTTACATACACCTTGCAGAATCTGCAAATTGGTAATTATTTTCCCAAAATAAGAGGGATCATACAAAATGCATGTTAGTTTTTATTTAGTACTGACCTAAATAAGGTATTTCACATCAGATATATAACATATTACATAACAGATGTTTACATATTTCACAACAGAAAATATTAGTTTAATATATAAAATGACCCTGTTCAAAAGTTTACATACACTTGACTCCAATTCTGTGTTGTCACCTAAATGATCCACATCTGTGTTTTATTGTTTAGTGATAATTGTACATGAACCCTTTCCAACAATGACTGTGTGATTCTGAGAACCATCTTTATTACAGAGGGTTCAAATGCTCACTGATGCTCCAGAAAGAAACACAATGCATTAAGGGGGTGAAAACTTTTTAAATTTGAAGATCAGGGTAAATTTACCTTATTTTGTCTTCTGGGAAACATGTAAGTATCATCTGTAGATTCTGAAGGGCAGTACTAATGAATTTAGGCAATATGAAAAATATGATATTTAGGCAAAATAAGACAAATGTACACATTTTCATTCTGTTAATGCATTATGTTTCCTTCTGGAGCATCAGTGAGCATTTGAACCTTCTGTAATAGTTGCATATGAGTCCCTCAGTTGTCTTCAATGTGGAAAGATGGATCTCAAAATCATGAAAAGGGTTGATGAAAAATCATGAAAAGTCCTTGAAAAGGGTTTAAATACACAAGCATGTTAGAAAAACCAAAGAATTTGTGGGTTCTGAAGAAATTTTCTAAAGAACAGCAGGCAGTTTAACTGTTCAAGATAAACAAGAGAAAAAAAAACAGCTATGGATCATTCACATAACCTAATGTGAACACAACAGTATTAAGAATCAAGCGTATGTAAACTTTTGAACAGGGTCATTTTTAGAAATTCAACTATTATTTTCTCTTGTGGACTATATGTAAAGGTATTTTATGTGAAATATTTTATTCAGGTGAGTACTAAATAAAAAATAACATGCATTTTGTATGACCCCTTTTATTTTGGTCAAATAATTAACATTTTGCAGATTCTGCAAGGTGCATGTAAACTTTTGACTTCAACTGTATATTAAAAGGCCTCTTCACCTCTCATCTTTTTTAAAGACTGTTAACATCCCATTAATAAATCTGTAGCACTTGCTGAAAATATATCACCAGCCCTGATGTAATATTATTTTGTATGTTTGCTTCTGGTTGTGGGAAAACACCTGCTATTCATTGTAAAAATTAGAAGAACAGACCAAAGAAAATGCTGAGACAACCAGTCAGCAGCCTGGCGTTGAAGGTCAGTTAGGAACTAACAAGGTTTCTTAGCAAACTCTTTTAACTTTTATAAATCTTTTAATATATATACATAAATATAAAATCAGGACATTTTGTAGTGTGTTTATGTTTGTTAAATGTGTTTCCACCTATAGACGAATGTTTCCAGGAGCTTGTGAGCCTTGCGAATGCTGATCCTACTGCTCTTGTTGATGTGACCAAAGCTACGCAACCTGGTAAACATTTCCAAAAGTGTGCTAGAATTTATATATAGAATATTTAGGGCTAGTTGTCACACTTAATGCAAAGAATATTTCTCAGAGGTGGTTCATTTTTGTTTTTAAGTTTATTTCTGACAGACAAAAGAAGTTATTCATTACGTTTGTTCCTCACTACAAGGGTAAATAACATTTAAACGTATGCAATTAAAACAAGGCTGTGATGGAAATACATCTAGAGTTTTCTGTTAGAGAAATAAATATTTTTACTATTTTATGTTCACAAAGGTAAAAAAAAAAAAAATAGTACAACTCACTGTACATTTTGGCTGTCTCTCACAGACTTGTTTTCATTTCAAATTAAATTGCTGTCTGTACTCCACTGTCACAGAGGGGACGTTCTAAAATGCTTAACTTTAAAAAAAATTTAACATGGCTTAATGTGTTAAGACAGTGCTTGATAAATCAAACTCTGCCGGCTAAACATTGTGATGTCTGTCAGCCATCGTCTGTTTGCCCAATTTTAAATAGTAAAAAAATTATGAAAATCAAATCATGAAACTGCAAAAAATAATAGGATAACTTGCCATAATATCATTCAAACCACTGTTTTTGGTAATTGTAAATTATGCTCGTAGTAGCACTAACTAGAAGAGGAACAAATGACTAATATATATGTTCCCCTCTTTTTACAGACCTTTCTGGAGGTCAGCAAACTGCTGATAGGCGCAAAAGAGCAGTCAGGTCAGGCCACCTTTATTTATATAGTGTCAAAGCAGCTTTACAGTGTTGAGCAGAAAAAGTGTGTAAATATTGCAAACAAAATTAAGTTCTGCTATAAAATTTTTCAGTAAAAGTCAGTTCATTGTTGATTCACTGATGTCATTGTCCAGCTCAGTTCAGTTCTTTTCAAATAGTGTTTGTGAAATCAAGCACACAATATTGGCAGAAATTAAGTGTCCCCAACTAAGCAAGCCAAAGGCGACAGCAGCAAGGAACCAACACTCCATGAGTGACAGAATAGGACAAAAAAAAAAAAACCTTGGGAGAAACCAGGCTTAGTCAGGCAAGTTCTCCTTCAGCCAAACTGAACCAGCATGTCCAGAGTTTGGGTGCTAAATAGGAAAAGGATCTGCCAACTGCAATTGATTTTGATATTCTAGGTATTATCAAATGGCCAGAGTTTTAAGAAAGCAGAGGACATGAAGGACTATAGTGTGATAAGAGGTCACTCAAGTACTGAGGTGCTAAACCATTTAGGCCTTTATAAGTAATTAGCAAAATTTTAACATATATGATGTTTAATAGGGAGCCAGTGCAGTGTTGACAGAACCAGGCTAATATGGTCATAGTAAGAACTCTAGCTGCTGCATTTTGGGCCAGCTGGAGTTTGATTATTAAGCGTGCAGAACAACGACCCAATGAAGCATTACAATAATCTAACCTTGAAGTAATGAATGCGTTAATTAACGTTTCTGCATATAGTCCACAAGAGAAAATAATAGTTGAACTTATAAAAATAACCCCATTCAAACATTTACATCCCCTTGATTCTTAATACTGTGTTGTTACCTGAATGATCCACAGCTGTGTGTTTTTTTTTTAGTGATAGTTGTTCATGAGTCCCTTGTTTGTCCTGAACAGTTAAACTGCCCGCTGTTCTTTAGAAAAATCCTGCGGACAACTGAGGGACTCGTATGCGACTATTACAGAAGGTTCCATGCATTAAGAGCTGGAGGGTGAAAAGTTTTTGAATTTGAAGATCAGGGTATCTCAGTTGGATCTCAAAATCATACAGTCATTATTGGAAAGAGTTCAAATACACAAAAAAGCTGGAAAAGCAAAGAATTTGTGGGACCTGAAGGGACTCACGAACAACTATCACCAAATAAAAACAATGATCAAAAATGTATCATTCAGGTAAGAACACAGTATTAAGAATCAAGTGTATGTAAAATTTTGAACTGGGTCATTTTTGTAAATTCAACTATTATTTTCTCTTGTGGACTATATGTAAACATCTTTTATGTGAAATGTCTTATTCAGGTCAGTACTAAATAAACATGCATTTTGTATGATGCCTCTTATAATTAACATTTTGCAGATTCTGAAAGGGGGATGTAAACTTTTGACCTCAACTGTATCAATTGTTAGACAGTGTTCTACGTTACTGCATGCAGAGTTTTTTGGTCCAAAAATGAACACCTCTGTTTTTTTCAGAATTTAGCGGTAAGAAATTACTAGTCATCCAGTTTTTTATATCAACTATGTATTCTGTTAGTTTTGCAATTTGGTGTTTCGTCGGGCCACAAAGAAGTATAGAGCTGAGTATCATCAGCATAACAGTGAAAGCTAACACTATGTTTCCTGATATCTCCCAAGGGTAGCATGTAAAGTGTGAAAAGCAGCGGTCTTAGTACTGAGCCTTGAGGTCCTCCATACTGTACATGTGAATGATATGATACCACATTCACTGCTATGAACTGATGGTGGACAGATAAGTATGATTTGAACCATGCCAATGCACAGCCTGGGATTTCTAAACTGCCTAAAATAACCAGGTGTTGGCTGTTTGCACTGCGACCCCAAGAACCATTTATTGAGCTGAAGAACTTTAGAAAACAGTTTTTAAAGAGTGTATTTGTTTCATTGATCTTTGTAGATGCATTGCTCAGGGGATCTGGGGCAGGAATTATAACTTTCTCCACAACATGACAGGTGAGAACAGACCTGTTTGGCAACTGGAAATACATTATGAATAATAAATAGACTCACTTCAAGCTATTTTTGAGTAGATGAATCAGTGCCAGCCGCTCTTCTGAAAAATGAGATGAGAGACTTTATAGACGCCGGACTGTTGATCAACTCGCCCTACTTCTCAGTGCTGAGAAAAGAACGAAACATTGACCTCATCATTGCTCTGGATTTCAGCGATGGAGATCCTTTCACGGTATATGGTGCCTGATGAAGTATAGGCTACATATAATAAAGGGGTAGATAAAGTGAATAACATCAGTTTTAACAAAAATGTCTAAGTCTGCCTTTTAATAAAGGGCTACTGCTATACTTTTCCATTGCAGACAGTGAGAGAAACTGCTAAAACATGCAAGAAACTAAACATCCCTTTCCCTGAAGTCAACATTCCCAGTAAAGAAGGGAACAAACCAAAGGACTTTTATGTGTTCAAAGGCCCAAACGCTCCAACCGTGATTCACATGCCTCTGTTTAACATGGTCAACTGTGGAGGCAAGTTAACATCTTCCAGAATTATCAACTGTGTGCTGATTCATGGTTCTATCTCTTTTTCCATTTTTAGTTTCCATACTAAAATTTCCAGACCTCTCTGTAGATTCTTCAGATCACATTTAATGTCTGACAAAGTGTTAACATGCATGTTACATTCTGACTAGGTATGCTATTAAGAAGAAACCCAAAACGCTTTATAACCTGCATATATTCACCTCTGACAAGTCTCTTTTGATATTGTAATCATGGTTTGATTTTACATTAAGGGGAGACACTGCAGGCAAAAATGGTGTTTTTAATGCACCTGTCAAGTTTTGAGATTTTGGGCTTTTTCAGACTAGTGGAAAGAAAAAATCCAAAAGATACTATTAGGAGAGAAGTCCACTTCCAAAACAAAGATTCACATATAATGTACTCACCCCCTTGTCATCCAAGATGTTCATGTCTTTCTTTCTTCAGTGTGAAAGAACTGAAGAAAGAAAGAAAAAAAAAATAATTATGTTTTTTGAGGAAAACATTTCAGCATTTTTCTCCATATAATGGGCTGCTATGGTGCCCCAATTTTGAACTTCCAAAATGCAGTTTAAATGCAGCTTCAAACGATCACAGATGCGGTTGTAAACAATCCTAGCCAAGGAAGAAGGGTCTTATCTAGCGTAACAATTGGTTATTTCCATTTAAAAAATACAAATATTTTTTAATCTGAAACGTTTGTCTTGTCTTGCTCTGCCTGAACTCTGAGTATTCTGGCTCAAGACAGTTAGGGTATGTCAAAAAACTCAGACCATATTTTCCCCCTCAATTTCAAAAATAATTTCAAAATCATCCTACATCGCTGCAGAAGTACCGACCCAGTCTTTACAAAGTGAACATGCAAAAAAGATCAAACACCCTTAACAAAAAAGGTAAAACAGCAATATAGGCCAATTTTGAAGTTGAGGGAGAACATGAGATGGGAGTTTTTCGACATACACTAACTGTCATGAACCGGAACAAAAACAGAAGAGTGTTTGACATTAAAAAGTATATAAATTGTATAAATTGTATAATTGATCATTTACAACCACATTTGGGATCGTTTGAAGCCGCATTTAAACTGCATTTTGGAAGTTTAAAATCAGGGCATCATAGCAGTCCATTATACGGAGAAAAAATGCTGAAATGTTTTCCTCAAAAAACATAATTTCTTTATGACTGAAGAAAGAAAGACATGAACATCTTGGATGACAAGGGGGTGAGTACATTATTTGTAAATTGTTGTTCTGGAAGTGGACTTCTCCTTAAATATTTCAATTGAAATACATATTTTTAAAGGCCGTTTTCTCAAAATGAGTTTTCTTTCCTACAGCAAGCCATAAATCTCCACTTCAGTAGCTTTACATTTTTATTCCTGTGTATATCCTGCATATATGCTGCGTATATCCTGCGTATATCCTGGCCATGCTCTTTCAGTGCAGTTTAAATTAGCACATATTTCATTAAATAATGCCACCTTTGCATATTTTATGGGAAAGACAAAGAGTTTTGTGACATAGAAATATGCGGCTTGAATTCATGTTGAGGTGCGTTGAACAATCACTAAACAGTTTAATCTAAATGACTGCATGCTTCCTTGATCTTTTGCTTATTTGATCCTTATTTGCTACACGGATGTGCATACCCAGCCCGTTGCCTTGCTTGTATTCAAGACATTTAGTAAAATTTACTTTTTCTGCACCATTATTTAACACTCCAAAAAGTATGTCTTAACCTATATTGAGCTACCTTGTCTCAGTCTCGACCTCATTTGTACTCAGTTTTGGTCTCTAAAAGGACTTAGGATTTTATTTCAAGATGAGTCGAGACCACAACTGGGGGGTATCACTAAATAGCTGTTGTTAAACTGTTGTTCAAATGCAATTAATAACTTTCTAAATTTTGAATATTTGATACTTCTGTGCAAGTCAGAATTTATTGGGGAATTGTGTCAAACAATTTACCAGAATTAAAACAAGTGCATAAAAAACTCTGCTGATTTAAGTGTTTTACTGTTCCAACAGATAAGCCTGGTGACTGGAGGAAGAAATATGGCATCTTAAAAGGTCCTTACAATGCTGAGAATATCACTGAGGTTATGGAGGTCGCTGGAAAAAACATCTCAAACAACATAGAGAAACTGCTGGAGCAGATTCGTGCAGTCGCAGCGGCTAAATGATTCCAGGCACAAATGTATTACAAGTCGGCAAGAAATTAAAATTCGGTTTGTTTTATAAATGCATCTCAATGCTTTTTTTCTATGCTCCAGTGAAACAGCAGATTCCCTCTGGTGATGCAGCATGTTAAAATTCTGCATTTTTAGTTTGTTTCGTCATTGTTTGACCTTCATAAGCAATAAAGAACTGATTATTAATACTAAATTAGCCATAACACAGGCGTGATTCAAATAGGTACTACTTTGCTTCTGTTCCAATGAATTAATAAACTGTTCTCTAAAAACAAGGTTTTTATTATCATTCAGCAAACCGTACAAATGCCAGCCTTTTGTAGTGTCAGCTTGTTTTTCTATTGCAAAAACTTCAGTATTTGAGGAGAAAGGTGTTTCCCCATAGTGAACTTATGCTGTACGCAACAACTTTTTTTCTTTTCCAGCATCTTCTACACTGAAAGGGTGAAGACTTTTGAAAAGGATGATTGGTGTAAATTGTTTCTATTTTGTCTTCTAGAAAACATGTAAATATCTCACATCTAGCTTTGGAAGGAAGGCACTATAGACCTTTAAACAAAATAAGAGCAATTTACACTAATCATCCTGTTTAAAAGCTTTCTCCTAATGATGAGCACTATCTGAAGGCGGGAAATCATGAAAATACTCTTTTTACACTGCAGAAAATGGTTTTCTTGCTTAGATTTTTTGCCTTAAAAAAGTCAAAATTAAGTGAGCTTTTGCTTAGAACAAGAAAAATAATCTTATTTCAAACAGAAAACAAGATTATTTTGCTTACACCATTGGCAGATTATTTAGCGTGTTTTAAGCAAAAACTCACTTAATTTTGACTTGTTTTTTTTTTTTTTTGTTTTTTTTGAAAACAACACAATAATTGTTACTTGTCTAGAAAATCCTTCTTGATTTAAGAATTTTTAGATATCTGGACTGGAAACAAGCAAAAAATCTAAGTAAGAAAATATTTTTTTTGCAGTGCATTTTGCCATGACAGTATCATAGAATATTTTCAGGCATCACAAATGCTAATATTTCTGATGCACAAGCCACAAGGCATTAGAGGGACATGCCAACAACCTTTAGCAGGTCTAATTTTGAGACAGTGTGCACTGCCAACACAGTTTACATGATCTTCTATTCTCAGAAGTGGTAAGTCCAGCTTGATTACAGCACTGGTTTTCCCACCATATATTGGTGGAGTCAGATTTAGGTACCAAAATACATAGTGAGCTCCACAGGCTTTATAGGCACAGCAAGACCAGTTTCATGATCTCACATTTTTTTACACGGTAAGAATGTTGCTTAAATGACTGGCTGGCACCTACATCAATATCATGACATACTACTGTATACTAAATTATGCACTACCAGTCAAAAGTTTTTGAACATGTTTTTTAGTCTCTTCTGCTCACCATGCCTGCATTTATTTGGTCCAAAGTACAGCAAAAACTATTTAAAATAACTGTTTTCTGTTTAAAAATGTAATTTATTCCTGTGATTTCAAAGCTGTTTTTTTTTTTTAGCATCATTATTCCAGTCACACGATCCTTCAGAAATCATGCTAATATTCTGATTTGCTGCTCAAAAACATTTATTTTTTTATTATTATTATAATGAAAACAGCTGAGTAAAATATTTTCAGGTTTCTCTGATGAATAGAAAGTTCAGAAGAAGAGCATTTATCTGAAATAGAAATCTTTTGCAACTTTATAAATGTCTTTATCATCACTTTTGATAAATATGAAGCATCCTTGTTAAATAAAAGTATTAATTTCTATAACTTATACTGACTTTTAAATGGTGTAGAGTATAATGTTATGAAAGCTTTTTATTTCAGATAAATGCTGATCTTTCTATTCATCAAAGAATCCTGAAAAAAATTACTCAACTGCTTGAAATATTAATAATAATAATAATAATAATAATAATAATAATAATAATAATAATAATAATAATAATAATAATAAATGTTTCTTAAACAGCAAATCAGCATATTAGAATGATTTCTGAAGGATCATGTGACACTAAAGACTGGAGTAATGATGATGAAAATTCAGATTTGATTACAGAAATAAATTACATTTTAAAATATATTCAAATAGAAAACTTTATTTTACATAGTAAAAATATTTTTAAAATTAAAAAATGAAAATTGCTTTTGCTGTATTTTGACAGGTAGTGTATCTCACAATTCTGAGAAGAAAAGTCAACTCATCATTTTCTCTTTTCCCATCGGCTCAGAAATCAGGAGTTTATATCCCACACTTCTGTCTGTTTTTCCTCACAATTGACAAACTCACAACTGTTGTGTAAATTCCGAACTAGGAGATATAAACTTGCATTTATGAGAAAAAAAAAATCTGAATTGAGAGATAAGTAAATGTTATGTAAAATGTTATAGGTTTAAATAGCATATATGATGTAACTTTAGGGATAACACCATATGTCTGCATATGTGAATATTAAGTGACCCTATTGTTTAAGTCAAAGTTATGCTTTAAAAGTAGGATACTCATAGTATGTTTCATCCAGTCTGTCCATTGAAACATCTGCATTTAGTTTCAAATGGCATCTTTGACAATGACTTGCATTCCAATTCTGACATCCAAAGACACAATAATACTTTTTAATCTTATTCCATGGTTTCCACTCATTTCCCTCCACTTGTTATCAGCTGCGCCAGCTGTAAGGGAGTGGCGGTGCTGGATGTCCATTCTACAAGATAAGACATTTGTCAGACGCTTAAAGGAATTGTTCACCCAAAATTAAAATTCAGTCATTAATCACTCACTCTTAAGACCTTCACTCATCTTTGGAACACAAATTGAGATATTTTTGATGAAATCCGAGTGCTTTCTGACCCTGCATAAACAGCAACTGAACGGTCACATTTAAGGCCCAGAAGGTTAGTAAGGACATCAATAAAATAGTCCTTGTGACGTCAGGTTCAACTGTAATTTTACAAAGCTACTTTTATTAAACTTTTTGCACGCAAAGAAAACAAAAATAACTTGATTAATCAATTTATTCTCTTTTATGTCACAAAAATAACTAACATAGCTGAGGATCACCTTGGGCAAGCCTAAGACGGAGAAGAACCAAATGAGCTCTTGCACAACTGATTCAATTAGTTAAAATGCAAGAACATAATTTTCAACAACAAAAGTTGAAATCTGATAGTATAAATCAAAATTTTCTGACATAATAATGGCTGTAGTATAAATGATAATAATAGTAATAAAGAATGTCCAAAAATGCAGTCATGGATGCAATACGACTAAAACAATGAAGTCTACTTTCCCTGTGCAACAATTTGTTTTACTGCAGACCACCCATTCACAATTGTTGTTTTTCAACCCTATAGGAAGGAATGTTACACTAATCATAAGTAAATTGCATTGCATTACATTTTTCAACATCTCCACCCCTCAGAAGTGCAAACTCTGGGTGTTTTGCTTCAAGAGAGCAACCATACATTTGTAGTGTTTTACTTTAATTCATGTACACTGTAAAAAAAAAAAAAAAAAAAAATATATATATATATATATATATATATATATATATATAAAAATCAATTTGTTGAGTCAACTTAAAATAATTTGTTACCCTGCAGACTTAAAATTTTAAGTTCAATCAACTCAAAATAAGTTTAGTCAACTTGAAAAGTTGAACTAAGTGAAATCGTGGTAACCCGCAATAGACATCAAAAGTTTCTCCTCCATCACTGCAGTCTCCGGACTTTCTAAGCAACGGTAAACTTTCGTCACCACAATGGAATGCCTGCCTCTCCATTCATTCGATTCGACAATGGAAAAAATGTGATGACGTCGGGCGCTTTTCTGCTCAGAGTTGCTTTTTTTTTTTCAACTTCAGGCACTTTTACGAACAAAAACGTGAGGCGCAGCAAGCAGTTAAAATGCGAGGCGCCCAGAGGGCATAAACGCCCAGCTGCCTTCAAATTTTAAGTTGAATGAACTCAAATATCTAAGTTGTAAGTCTAAGTTGTCACTTAGTACAACTTGACATTTCAAGTTGACTAAACTATTTTAAGTTGACTGAACTTATAATTTTAAGGCAGCCGGGTAACAAATTATTTTAAGTTGAATCAGCATTGTTTTTTACAGTGTATAATCATTCAATCGTTTTATTATTCCATTTAATCATATGATCATTGATGATAATTATTATATTCATTTCATTGATTCAATTGATGTCAATTTGGTGTAAAGCTGCTTTGCAACGATATGTATCGTGAAAAGCGCTATACAAATAAATTTGAATTGAATTGAATTGAATTGATTCATTAATTGATTAGTCATTTATATTGTAGTTGTTTTTTATATATTATTTTTCCATTGTTTAGTCTTATAACTGTAGTTTCAAGGGCTGGTTGTGTTCATGAATAAGAGATACAAGGGAATGTTTATGGAAACTCAAGGTTTATGGGATGTTGTTGGGAAGCAGTTTGGTGTAACGCTGCTTGATGAATTTGAGATGAAGGTCAGATAAAGTCTGAGCATTTAGACATGCGCAACTAAGACTATTCAATAAACTCTGCCACTTCTCTTGTCTCCTGCTTCTGTTCTTCACTAGCTTTTTCCTCAGTCTGACAGAAGACTGTTAAACGCTTGTTTTGGATATTTTGGGTACCAGGGAAGACCTGCGTTTTGGGTGTTAGACTACTTTGCTGACCAGTTGTTGTGTTACCAGACAAAACAGATATTTTCTGACAGGATCTGGCATCTGGGGCTGGACCTTAATTATCTGGCGTGGAAACATGTTGATATCTAGACTTTAGTTTCAGAGTCCTACAGAGAGCATTTTCAGCCTGATCTGAGAGAAAACGGTTACTGTTGCTACAAGATGAGTCAAGAATAGTAAGTATATGTTTTAAAGCTTTGATTAAACTTTCATGAGATTTTTATATGATATTTAAAAAGATTTTCCTCTAATATTACTGCTTTAATTTTTTTATTGTTATCTATTGTTTTACAGATGGAAAAATCCAAATCTATGGAAGAATGCGTAATGTGCTCAGATTTGCAGAATGATAAACAGTAAAATAACAACTGTGCTTCAATGCTTACACAATTAGGATAACTAGATAAAAAAGTTTGTCAAGACAAACTTTAAGTTGGCTTGAGAAAGCTGGACCAGAAAGTTTTAAAAAGTTTTAAAGTCTTAAAAAGATTTATATTTTAAAGTTTTAAAAGATTTTAGACGTTTTAAAAGCTTAATGGTTTGATGGTTTTTAGTCTGAAACAGACTGAAGTTTAAAGTACTTTTAAAGCTTAAAGTTTGAATGTTTTGAAAGGCTAATCTGATGGATTGATAGAAATTATTAGATTATGGATATGTTGTTAAAATGTTGCCAGCATGTTTCTAGCATGATTAGCAAATTGTTAGCATGTTTCTAGCATGATTAGCAAGTTACTAGCCTGATTAGCATGTTACTAGCATGTTTAAATGGATTAGAAATAGTAAACAGAAGGGAAGTTTGATTGACCCTGGTGAAAAAACGAGCATATGCTGGTAGGTATGTTTTGATGCTGGGATGCTGGTTAGGTGGGTTTGATGCTGGTTTAAGGTGGTCCTTTGCTGGTTCATGCTGGTCCTTGACCAGCAACATGACCAGCAAAAACCAGCAAAGGACCAGCTTAAACCAGCTAAGGACCAGCATAAACCAGCAAAGGACCAGCTTAAACCAGAATCAAAACATACCTACCAGCATATGCTGGTTTTTTCACCAGGGGAGTCTCAAGGGATTCTGAGTGTTTTGACAGTTGGAGTTTGACTTGTCTTGGCTTATTTGAACATTTCGTTGCAGTAAGTCTATGGGATTTTTCCCAATTTTAATCATAATTTGTAGGAAAATCGTAAGTCTGATCAGTTAGAAACTATATAGCACACCCGGTCAGATCAGTCTGAAGAGCTGGACTGAGTTTGGAGTTAGAATAACTCCTTTCTCAAGCCAACTTAATTATTGTAATAAATATCAAAAGGAACTACAGACTAAACTGTATTTAGATCTAAAATCATTAAGTGTGTGAAGCTAAATTCAGCACTGGTTTCTCTGTCTGTCTGTGTCTCTGCTGCAGCGGTGAGGTGAGAATCAAACACTCTCTGAATAAGAAGGAGGAGGAGTTTGTAGTCAAAAGGAGAGAAGCTGTTTTTCAAAGTTTGCAGAAACTCAAGATACACTGCAGTCAGGTAAAACACTGCCTGACTATTGTCCTTCCTACAAATGGTTTTGTAAGTGATGAACCAAATGAAACTGTGTGTGTTTCAGGATGAGGTGCCTCGCATTGCATTACTGGGTTCTGGAGGAGGACAAAGAGCCATGGTGGGTTTGTTGGGATCTCTGGTTCAGCTTGATAAAGCGGGTCTTCTGGACTGCATCCTTTATCTGAGCGGAGTCTCTGGATCCACCTGGTACGAACCCTGAGAAACAACAAACACAGAGAGATTGAACTGGGTTGAATCTTAAAAATGACAGCAGTATGTTCTTCTTTGAAGGTGCATGGCCTCCTTATACCAAGAACCAGACTGGTCCACCAATCTAAAGATCGTGAAAGACAAAATCATCAAGAGACTCAGTGGACCACGAGTCAGCTTGACAGATGCATTGGCCAAACTGAAGAAATATTACTATGAGAATGACATCTTCAGCTTGACTGACATCTGGGCAGTGATGGCCATCACAGAATATGTGAAAGAGGTCTGTAAACAGTTATGACTTCATTATCTCCAAAGGACTTGATGCACAAGGGAACTAACACTGGATTTTGACATCAACCAAAATTTTACATCTGCCTTAGGCTGGACCTAGATGTCAAGCCAACGTTGGGTTTTGACATCAACACGATCAACACGAAACACTTTGACATCAAGCCAATAAATGTTCATTTCCAACCAAAATTTTTGTCCAACATTGGAGATGATTTAAAGTTAACAACTAGTTTTGATGTCAAGCAAACATGTTATTTTTGATGTAGTCTGATTTTTATTTTCAACCAAAATATTGCATCTTTCCAACACTGGAGCTTGACATCAAGCAAACGTTTGGTTTTGACGCCATCGCGATTTTCATTTTACTATTACACTGCAAAAAATGATTTTCCTCCTTAGTACATTTGCCTTGTTTTCTAGTATAAATATCTAATAATTCTTGAATGAGGATGCATTTACTTGACAAGTAAAACGACTTAAGATATTATGTCTTGTTTCCTGAAGGAAATGTTTAAATTTTGTTAGTTTTCGCTTAAAACAAGCAAAAATATCTGCCAATGGGGTAAGAAAAATAATCTTAAATCAAAGGCTAAACAAGATTATTTTTCTTGCCCCAATGGCAGATATTTTTGCTTGTTGTAAGCAAAAACTAACACAATTTGAGAATTTTTTTTTTCAGAAAACAAGACATAAAATCTTAAGTCAAGACATCCTGATTCAAGATTTTTTAGATATTTATACTAGAAAACAAAAATACTACGTTTTTTTTTTTTGCATTGTAAAATTTTACGTCTGAAGTCCAGTGTTTTTAATGATATTTCATTGACGTCCAGTGCTCGCTGTGCTTGTTTACAATTGAAAAAAATCATCCCCAGGGTCCTCATAATAACATAATGCTGCCAAAATATATATTTTCTCCTCAGATTGACGAACACACACTCACAGATCAGCAGGACCAGCACAATAAAGACCCGCTTCTCATCTACACAGTGATTGACGTTCAGTCCAAACAGTGCAGAGATGGAGGTCTGTATTTGTGTGTGTGAGAAAGTAACTGTGTTTTTGTCAGCTGTTATATGGTGGTGTTTCCTGTCTGTAGACGCCTGGTTTGAGATCAGTCCATATGAAGCAGGTTATTCCCTCACTGGAGCGTTTGTGAAAGCGTCCAGCTTTGGCAGCCAGTTTGACAATGGCTGTAAGATCAAGGACCAGCCTGAAATGGACATGCTGTACCTGCAAGGTAACAAACTATTAATATCTGAAATATAAACTGACCTGAATTAAAGAGTAGTTACGTTTACACAACAACAATTGTACTAAACATGGAAATGTTTTCCCTTTGTGTTATTCGCGTACAGACGACAACATTGTCAAAATTATCTCCATTCATGAATAAACAACTAAAACGCTGTATTGTCCAGATCAGGCCAGTAGTTGCGATGTCACTATGTAAAGAAACACTACGCACCTGTGCACATACCTGACTGAACACATGACGTCACCAGTTTCAAAATTTGCGTTTTTGTAGTTTTTGTAAGGAGAAACTAAGTTTTTGAAAGCTTTGAATCAATTGAACCAATTGGTTTGCCAAAAAAATCACTGTATTGAAGTGTTCGAAACACCAGACGCTGGTGACGCCTGCTGGTCAAAATGGTGTAAATGCAACAAAAACTCAGGCCAAGCATGCATAAAACCAGCCTTTATAAACCCACTGCTAGTGTTTTTTGAAAGTATAATCTATCAAACGCAATTAACTAATCATCTGTTTTCATTAAGTGTCTTCTTGTGTGTAGTGTGTTCTTTTATCAGTTTTCAGGGTTTGTTTTGTTTGTTCTATGGATGGCTCAGTTAACCAGGCTAATAAGAGATTATTAGCTACTTTTATTCCTTTTAATGTCAAAATGTCTACAGCTTTATCCACCTTATTCTTCAGTGCGGATGTAAGCTGTTTTCTGGTAATGTGTTAGACTTCTGGTTCAAAGCCACCATAGGGAAATAATGAGAAGAACAACGAAGTGCAGTAAACGGTAAAAGACACACAAGTGTGCAATTTCAAACAGCAAAACAAAGTTTTGTACAGTTAAAAACAGCTGGAAAAAGAAAAGACGGGAAGCCAAACATATTAAATTTACAAATGGTTGTGCTCACTCTTACAGCAAAAACAAGTTGGATAAAACTGAACAGGTAAAAGCCACTGGTGCAATATTTCGTCCGCAGGGGGGGTGATATTTAATGAATCTGCAATTCATGGGTTCAGAGAGATCATCGCCCCACAGTGTGAACGATAAATATATCTGACACTGTCCAGACTAGGCCAGAAGTTGCCGAAGTCTCTATGTTAAAAAAAACACTACGCACCTGTGCACATACCTGAGCACATGACGTCACCAGTTTCAAAATGTGCTCTTTTTTTGTAGTTTACATGCACACGATAACAGTATTATTTTCAAAACGTTCAACTTTTCAATTTTTTTTCGATTTAAATTTATTTGTATAGCGCTTTTCACGATGCATATCGTTGCAACCCATACGGAAATGTAATATATGACATATATGTACCTATATCAGAAGTGCTACTCTCATATATGTTAAATATAGGGCAATATATTATTATCACATATATCCATTTTCTGGATATATGTAGATATATGTTTATAACATATATGAATTTCCCATAGTACAATTTGTATATAAACATATATTGAAAGTATATATATGTTTAACTTTTATATGGTATTGTATGTTATGACCATATATGTTTACAATATATATCAAAATTATATATTGTATTATAAGTTATGACCATATATGTTAACAATATATATCAAAATTATATATTGTATTATATGTTATGACCATATATGTTAACAATATATATCAAAATTATATATGGTACTCTATGTTTTGACCATTTGTTACCAATGTATATACTGAATTTATGCAAGTTTATTAACCATATATGCCTAAAAGATACTGCTTATTGTAAATCATATAACACAATTCATTGCTTAACTTTATTAATTGTTTCAATTTAGTTTTCTGGGGGAAAAAGTAGAGATGAATATATAACCTGTTCAAAAAATGCCAATGTACTAAAAGTTACTTGTAGGAATGTATTATAGAGTTATTGAGGGGGGGAAACACTTCATGTAACTGTTTGTCCATATGTGCTCTCATCATCAATGAACTAAAATGCATTTTATTAAAATACATGAGCGATTGTATGTGAACGTCACAATAGCGCTTTTGCGCATGCGCCAAAATTCAAACACACCCGCGCTAACGGCAGAGTCTGAGCAATGGCTGCGGCTAAACAAACAGTCATCTGCGGTAAGATGTTTTTCTTAGTGGAAGGATAACAAATGTGCCAGTACCTTCACATAATAAACGACAATGATTTTATAGACGGGCACGAAGACAGACCGACATCACTGAGTGGAGTGGATGAAACGCCTTTGAATGTGGCAGCGGTGCAGGTAATTTACACTAATTTACTCAACGCTTTATTCCTACACTAATATTACATAGAAACTAAGTGTTATATGATTGTTTTGGTCTGCAAGAGCCTCTGTCTCTATATAGATCAGCTAATGTTTTAAATATTCCCTGTCATTGTTGTATATATGATGTTATGATTACAGCTGCATTGATGTGTTTTGCAATTTGCTCGCGTTAAAGTTAATTTTAGCTTTTGGGTAACAGGTTAATCTGTATGGAGATACTGTGAGCTCATTGTTTTCACTTGATAAGCAATGCCACGTTTGGAAATTATTTAAAGCTGTCTGACAAAAATAATGGATGAAAATTATAATGTTTATCTCTGAGATGTAGTCTAGACTAGAACTATAAAACTGCACGAAATGGAATTATTTAAATACAAGCACCTTGAATTCATATAGTAAATGACAGTACTTGGTTATATTGCACCAAGTGCATTGACATGTCCGTGACATGCCTAGAGTGGGTGCGTAAGCACATGTATGTGCATATTGCATAAAGGTACAGTAAGTTACACTAAAGGATGTGATTGTGGGGTTTTAAACATATGGTTAATCTATCGTAGTAAATTTTGTTCATATCATTGCTGATAATTGTGCTATTCTTGTTTGTGTCCCATGACAAGGTAATGAGTCCCGACATTCTCAGAAAATAGAAATGGAGGCCGAACCTGCAGATGTGGATGGCAGTGATGTGAATGATGGAGCATCTACACAGAAAAGGTTAAATATTTTATTGAAACCAAAACTAGCATCTGCAATATACATGTAAACAAATCAAATCAACAAAATTTTTTAGTTAAAAATGTGTCTCCATGTACTATTTAATACAATTCTAGTGCATTTAATCTATTAAATAACAGTGGAGTGAGTGAGTTTTGGGATATGGTTAGATTAAACTTATTTTAGTGAATGAAGTACCACATTTCAGCTCTAATTTTGTTAGGGTGGGTACACAAAATATTATTTTATCCTTGCTTCTAGAAAATCCTTAATCTGTCTGCTTTCTAACAGCTTCATGTGGCCGTAACGTGGCTTTAAGCACTATAGATTATTAAAGTTTCACTTTGACTGTGACAAAGGCAGTAAATGTGGTGTTTATATGGAATAATTGTAATATTTATGGTACAAATACAGAGAGAGTCCCCATATCAGTAGGAAAGCGATCAAATGAGCATCTTCCATCCGAAGACTTGTGTTGCATGCGGGAAACTATTAATTGGTTATTCTACAATTAATTGTACCATAAATTATACTACAATTGGAAAATACTGTAAATTGATAAACTGTTCAGCGTGATGACGTTTAATGCCTCCGACAGGGCCTGTAGTCCCATTTAGCAGCATGTTAGCAACCACCTTTTTTAAGAAACATAACAGTTTAAAAAAAAAAAAATAAATAAAAATCAAGAGTGGGGTTTAACTGGTGTGTTTTATGTCATAGAATAAAACGTGAAAATATTATGAGTTTGTGTAAACCGCAGACCTTATTTTAGGGGATTTAATCAAAATTGTCATTCAAAAACCCATGTCATAGTTCCACCCCTCTATTTCTTTTCTCCAGGCCACATTCTCGATGCACATATTAGGTATTATGAATGTAAACACTTTATTTCATTGATGCTAAATAGCAAATTAAATTGTAACCTGTGAACTCTGTCATTGAGCATTTGGGTTACTATAGTTTAGTTCTTCATGTATATAGAGACATATAATTTGAATGGGCATGCAGGCTGTGCTCTGTCGTTGTTCTGCCATGTCCTTGTGGTATCTGGGAATATTTTACAACTACAATTTATAATTATTACATAAATAATGAGTATTCTGCAGTTTTAAAATAATCTTTAACTTTACCAACCATGTTTAATACTCAGTATATTTGTCATTTTATAGTAGTTAATCACTTTAAGATACAGGCACAGTTCTAACTAAAAACCTAAATTAAACTTTGGTACAATGTTGGATTGCAAGATTTAAGCAGGTTTTATATTTTAATATCATGTTGACTAAAATCAAGTTTAGTTTACTGTACCACCCAACACTACCAAAGCTAAAAAGTTGCTTTTGAATGTGGTGCATTTCCTGAAATCATATATGGTGCAGAAAATTTATTGTAATTATCTTATAAAAACCTAACTTTTACTTTTTTTTTTTTTTTTTTTTTTTTTTTTTTTTTACAGATGCTGGAATCCAGAAATTTCTTCACCTGGGGCCTACTGGGGATGGCAATAAACAAAAAACTAACCAAGCTGTGGGAATACAAACCTGTAGACCTTTAGCTGAACCACTACAATTGATGTTCTGTTTCTTATGCCTGTTCAGTGTTTTGATCAGTTATATGTAATTTTCTTTTTTTCTGTTTGATTGTGCAGGTCAGTAACTTTTTTTTTCTATTTAAATAAATTCTGTTTAAATAAAGATGCTTCTTTGTGTAACTTTCTGTACCATTTAACATTTAAGGCTAAAGGTGTGAAATGTGCAATGCACTGCAACTTTGTAGAGTGTCTTACATGTGTCTACAACCTCTATTTAAAGATCAAAGATCACATATTAAAATATTAAATATATGATACCATATATTTCATGCATATATGTCTAATTTGTATACAACATAATAAAAACATACATATATCTCACATATATTAATAATTATATACATTTCATATATGGCAATGCATGTATTATACATACATAAACATATATTTTTGTATGGGGTAGACTTATATGTCAATATATGAAATTGTTCCATTTTCTAATAGGAATCATATATGGATATGGCATATATAAACATGTATTCAATATATGGGTATTTCATATAAGCACATATATTACATTTCCGTATGGGAAAGCAGCTTTACACCAAATTGACATTTTTACAATATATGTAGTAGCTTGTTGTACATATGGAAGAGATGTGTGGTAAAGATCAATTAATGACGTAATCAAACAGACAAAGAACACTATAAATTAGTAGCAGAATTCGGTGGTGCTGTATGTTTTCAGGGTTAGCATCATCTGAAGACCTCTGAGGGGTTGGCATCATCTCTTCATAAGTGTTCTGGATCCACACTGGAGCTTGTGAATTTCTAGTTACCATGGGATGTCAATCCCATGGCAAAAACAGAGAACAAATGGGAACATAATTAGCGTAGCTGCTGTTCAAACTAAGAAAAGGAAGATTTGTTAAACCAGAGCTAAAAGATTAATAATGAACATTTGATCAGATATAACTGCAGGAAAAGTTTATGAGATGCATTATTTGAATGCTTGGCTAAAAAGATGTGTCTTTAATCTAGATTTAAACAGAGAGAGTGTGTCTGAACTCCGAACGTTATCTGGAAGGCTGTTCCAGAGTTTGGGAGCCAAATGCGAAAAAGCTCTACCTCCTTTAGTGGACTTTGCTATCCTAGGTACTACCAACAGTCCAGAGTTTTGCGACCTTAGGGAGCGTGATGGATTGTAGCGTGGTAGAAGACTAGTTAGGTACGCAGGAGCTAAACCGTTAAGTGCCTTATAGGTAAGAAGTACTATTTTGTAGCTGATGCGGAACCTAATAGGTAGCCAGTGCAGAGACTTTAAAATTGGGGTAATATGATCATATTTCCTTGACCTGGTAAGGACTCTAGCAGCTGCATTTTGGACTATCTGTAGCTTGTTTATTGAAGAAGCAGGACAACCACCTAGTGGTGCATTACAATAGTCAAGTCTAGAGGTCATGAATGCGTGAACTAGCTTCTTCAACGTGTTTTTTAATGTGCTTTCAGCTAGTGAAAGGAGAAACGAAGTTTTTGAAAGCTTTGAATCAATTGAACCAATTGCTTTGCAAAATGATTCACTGTTTTGAAGTGTTCACAACACCAGACGCTGGTGACGCCTGCTGGTCAAAATGTTGTAAATGCAACAAAAACTCAGGCCAAGCATGCATAAAACCAGCCTTTATAAACCCACAGCCAGTGTTTTTTTTTTCAAATGCAATTAACTAACCATCTATTTTCATGAAATATTGTGTTCTTTTATCAGTTTTCTGGGTTTGTTTTGTTTGTTCTATGGAAGGCTCAGTTAAACAGGCCACAAAGAGACTATTAGCTACTATCATTCCTTTTAATGTCAAAATGTCTACAGCTTTATCTACCTTATTTTTCAATGCGGATGTAAGCTGTTTTCTGGTAATGTGTTCATGAGCTGCCATAGGGAAATAATGAGAAGAATAACAAAGTGCAGTAAATGGTAAAACTATTTGCACTACAAACCATATTGATCATAATTAAGATGATACATTAAAATGATATGCTAAGACACACCAGACAGCAAAACAAACTGATTTGTACAGCTAAAAACTGCTGGATGAGACAGGAAGCCAGACACAGTAAATTTACAAATGGCCATGCTCACTCACACCATCCTTACGGCAAAAACAAGGCAGATAAAACTCATCAGGTAAAAGACACTCATTTTATAAAAAAAATGATTAACTTTTGCTCCATTTATTTTAAACTCTCTATTTGTTGATGTGTTTTCTGCAGCTCTGTGTGGCAGCTCTTTTGCTGATGGAGAGGAGAATAAAAAATTCATCTGGAAACAAATAAGAGGTGCAGTTGCATTTGTTCTGCAAATTCAGTTAAGTTCAGTAAAGTTAACAATCATTTCATTATAATGTGAGCTCTGATTCCGTTTGATTGTTCTGCTAGATTTCTTTAATCTCTCACTTGGAGCAAACACTGGTATGTTTGAGGAAATTAATAAAGGTAAAGCATTTCTTACTGCTTGTATTTATTTATAAGTTGATCTGTCTTTTGTATTTAAGCAAATTATCTATTGTGAACAGATTTGATTGCATTGAAGACATTTTAAAGTATGGTTCGTTTGATGTGCGTTTTCTTTCAAAGATTCAAACTGCCCACCTGTAGACAAGTGTTCCCAGGTGCTCATGGATCTTGCTGACATGAATCTCTCTGTTTTGAATGGCACTGATCCTCGTGCTCTTGATGAATCCATCAGAACAACCCTGAAAGGTAAACCTTTCCTGAAGTGTGCTAGAATTCATATAGAGGAGACTAATTGTATAAAAAGTTATATAAATGTGACCCTGGACCACAAAACCATCTTATGGGTATATTTGTAGCAATATAGCCAAAAATACATTGCATAGGTTCAAATTATCAGTTTTCTTTTATGCCAAAAATCATTAGGATATAAAATAAAGATCATGTTATATGAAGATATTTTTTAAATTTCCTACCGTAAACCTTGATTTTTGATTAGTAATATGCATTGCTAAGAACTTCATTTGGATAACTTTAAAGGCGATTTTCTCAGTATTTTTTTTTTTTTTTTTTTTTTTTTTGCACCCTCAGATTCCAAATTTTCACTTTCAAAGATAACAAACCATACATCAATGGAAAGCTTATTTGTCAGCTTTTAAATGATGTACAAATGTCAGTTTAAAAAAATTGACCCTTATGACTGGTTTTGTGGTCCGGGGTCACAAATATAAATATTTTGGAGCTAGTTATTCCCCTCTTTTGCAGAGCTCACTGGAGACAAACATCAGCTTGATTTTCAAGTGCAAAAACTGAATTTTGCTGATGAAGAAGCTGCAAAACTGTATATGAAACAGTATACAATCGATGTATGCAACTATTTAAGTAGTTGGTTCAGTTTCTGGCCATTCGGTGAGTTGAACTAATTGTTTCTAAAACTTTGTATTTCACTTTGGTTTTCTAGCCATAAGCTTCCAATCAGAATCAAAAATGGTTCATCTACCTTCCTGCAAAGTTCGGCTCCAATCCTGATCAAACCCACCTGAACTAGGTAGTTAAAGGATTACTCCACCACAAAATGAAAATTTTCATCATTTATCACTTAAGGAACACATGATAATTACAGACAGGTGCAATGGAGCAGGGCTGATACTGAATGCATAAATATAAAAACTAAAAATGAAACATCAAGAGCAAATTGCTAAAATAACCTTTAAGTCAAAAACCATTTGCATTACAGATGTTTGCTTGAGCATTTGTAGGTGCGCTGCTCTGTGGATCTGGGGCAGAAAATATGACTTTCTCCACAACATGACAGGTGAGAACAGACACATTTGTTAACTGGAATCATTTCACACTGTAATCTGTCACTTCAATACTATCAGATAAAACCGTGCCTGCCACTCTTCTGGAAAGTGAGACGAGAGACTATATAGATGCCGGACTGTTGCTAAACTCACCCTACTTCTCAGTGCTGAGAGAAGAAAGAAACATTGACCTCATCATTTCCCTGGATTTCAGTGAAGGCGATCCTTTTGCGGTATTATACGCATTTTTAAACCTCTCTACATAATAATGCACACGTTATAAGCCAACTCTTGTCCTTATTTTTTTCCTCATGACATTCATACTGAGGTTGCACTTACCTAAAATGCTGATTTTTTGTCAAAAATTTGAATTTGCTGTTAATTTGCTCACCCTCAAGATATCCAAGATGTAGGTGACTTTTTTTCTTCAGTAGGACGGTAAATATTAATTTTAGCTGAAACCGTGGACCTTAGTGATTTACAGCGGGCCACTGTTTTCTGAGAATTAAAAAGCATATAAAGGAACAAAAAATTTATACACGTGGTTCTTTATGATATTTTTTTGTCCTGTGAAGCTAAATGATCCATTATTATTACCTGTAATCCAGAGCCTCGGGCAAACGGTCTGGAGTGATGTCCGGTACGCGAGTAAATCATTCTTTTTGGTGAACTAGTTGAACCAGTTTACCAAATCGGACCGAAGACCAGTGAGCCGCTGATATGCGCATGCGCGAACCGTACCGTACTTGAATGAGTGAGCCAAATTAAAGCTTTTACGGTTTCTTATTGTTTATGTAAAAATTTGAGCTGATGAAGACAATTTTATTCACTCTATATGATTTAGACATGTAAGAGACATACATTTCACATAATTATTGGGTGCTTCGATAATATAATTTCGTATAGGCTACGTTGCGTCATTGTGTTATTAGTCCTACGTAAATACACTAGTCAGTTGAACTGCTCATTTAAACGAAAGAACCAGTTCATGGCAAAGAATCAGATTTCCCTGTTGTCTGAGGCTCTGGATTACAGGTAATAACCCAGCTAACCATTTTTGGTTCCCAGAACATTATTTTTATGGTTTGTTTTTGGTTAGCCAGGAAAGTTTTCTTAAAGGTGCATGCAAGATAATATACAAAAATGTTTTCAGAGGTCTGTAAAGACCTTATATAATGAGCCGTTATTTTTTTATAACCTTAGAATTAGCAAATTATATCTACATACACCGCAGGTCCCCTTACATGGAATATGCCATCTAGTGCCGCCATGTTTCTATAGTAGCTCTGCATGGACAAACTGCTCTACAGAGCGCGAGTACATTTTTCTACTTCTCCGTTGGTTTTTTAAAGGCCGCTAGTGTTGTCACTGAATGCACATGAAGAATAGTAGTGGTAGTATCAGTAAGTCAGTAGTGTTCATCTGGTAGAAGTAAGAAGATAAATTGAAAAAGAAGAAATTTGAACAAATACAGGATCACACGTATTATGCACAAGAAAAACAGACAGAGTGTCAGTCTACGTCATTATTAAAAAAAAACAAAAACTAGGAAAGAGTACGGCAGTAATCCCAGATAAACATCAGTGTGGCTTTTCCCAGATGGAAGGCACTGATGCAAGAGAAATGTTATCAAAGCAACACTGAAGTTGCCTGTTTACTGCTGCACCGATAAGTTAGTCCAACTTTAGCAATAATAGTGAAAACTGTTGTTTCTTGTAGCTTTAGTTTCAAGATGGGCATAGTCGCAGAGACAAGTAGTGTTTTTTTCTTTGTCAGTCTTGAAAAATATGCACTTAGATTATAAATTAATGTAACGTTAACAGGACTGAGAAATGTAGCTAAACTAGTGTCGCTACAAGTACTGCTATCCAACACTGCTATCAAGCAGAGGTCGTGTTAACTGAAAATTGTTCGTCACTGACGGAATTTTTTTATCAGTGAAGGAAAAATCTGAAGGCTGTCTGTCACTTTGACAGATTACACTGAGCTGTAAGTCCCACCCCTGTCCAGTTAGTGGCGAGTGAACTCCAGTCTGGCAGCAGAGCAGGGGATCCAGAACAAAAACGAAACTGTCGCGAATGTTTTCCTGTTCGTTTGGTTTGAAGAACGTTCCCAGAATGGTAATCTAACATTCCCAGAACATTAGTTTTTGGTTGGTAGAACATTCCCAGAATGTTAATCTAACATTCCAAGAATGTTAGTTTTTGGTTTCCAGAAAGTTAGTTTTTGGTTTTTAGATCCTTATTCCAACATTTCCCTAACATTACAACGTTCATAGAACATTCCCAGAATGTTAATCTAACATTCCCAGAACGTTAGTTTTTGGTTTCCAGAAAGTTAGTTTTTTGTTTTTTTGAAGGTTATTCTAACATTAACCTAACGTTATTATAACGTTATTTGGTTCCCAGAATGTTATTTTGTTAATGTTTTTGGTTAGCCAGAAATGTTTTCTTACAGGAATAGAATGTTAGGTTTTGGTTTGTATAACGTTATTGTAACGTTATTTTAACATTTCCCAAACCTCTTTACTCCAACATGAGCACTCCTCTGTAAGTCAGTAATCATCCAGCACAATAACAATCCAGTATAAAATAAGTGCCATGGAAATGATTTGCATGGATATCTAATCAGTATTATAAAGCAGTATTATCTTGTTCTAATCTATTGTTTAATTGATAAAAATAATCTGAGCACATCCACCAATATACATTATATTAAATACGATTAAATCTGTCCATTACAGGGTACCCAGATTTTACATTTCTTCGGCACCAAATAAAAATGTCTTTTAACACAATGTATGGTTTATAAAATACAATGACCGCAATATATCATCAGGACCCATGAATATTAATTTTGCGTTCTGCATATAGGCTACTTTTTTATTCTCAAAGACAGACACTCATTTTCATTTTATGAATCACCAAGAACCATGATTTCAGCTAAAAATCATCTTTACTGTTCTTGTGATTTGAGGAAAAATAAAAAACCACCCACATCTTAGAATCACCAGCACATTTTAATTTTTTATCCTTTTAAATTTCAACTATAATGTCTCTTTTCCAAAACAGACAGTGAGGGAAACCACTGATATGTGCAAGAAACAAAACATCCCTTTCCCTGAAGTCAACATTCCCAATGTAGAGGTGCAGAAACAGAAGGACTTCTATGTGTTCAAAGGTCAAAACGCTCCAACCGTGATTCTCATCCCTCTGTTTAATGTGGTCAGCTGTGGAGGTGAGTTAAAATCTTACAATTTTCCTAAATAAATATCACTGAAATAAATTCTGATGCATGTTACCGTTTCTTTAGAAGAAGTTGAGAACTGGAGGAACAAATATTGCACCTGTCAAAGTTCTTACAGCACTGAGATGATCACTGATCTTATGGAGGTTGCTGGGAAAAACATCTCAAACAACAGAGAGAAACTGAAGGAGGAGATTCATGCAGTCATTGAGCAGAAAAGATCCAAACAAATGAAACTATTAACAGTCTAATCTGCTAAACTGAAATTAATTTCTCTGTCTTAAATTTACATGACTTTTTTTGTAAAAGCATTTTGTGTGTCAGCTGTTTGTTTGTTTAATGTTTCTGTCATCTGAATCTGTCTTTAATAAACAAATTAACAATAACAGACATGATTACAACTACATGTATGAAGGTAATGTTGTACTACCTTGGTTTTGGTAAAACCCTTTTAAACCCCCAAATGTATTAAATGAAAATGACAAGAGTCACATGTGATGTTTCCAGATTCCACAAGTCCACTTCCAAAACAAAGATTTACAGATGATGTACTCACCCCCTTGTCATCCAAGATGTTCATGTCTTTCTGTCTTCAGTCATGAAGAAATTATGTTTTTTGAGGAAAACATTTCTGCATTTTTCTCCATATAATGGACTGATATGGTGATAATGATGAAAAATTTGGGATTGTTTGAAGCCACATTTAAACTGCATTTTGGAAGTCCAAAATCGGGGCACCATATCAGCATACCATATCAGTAAATTATTTGTAAATTGTTGTTCTGGAACTGGAGTTCTCCTTTAAACTGACATAGATATTCATTCAGCAGTTTAATCAAACAGGCCAAAACCCATGTCTTCATCAGACTCCTCGAACTGTTAAATGTTAACAGTTAATCATTCTAATTTGCTGATTTGTTGCTCAAACATTGAAACATTTTTCATGATTATCAATGTTAAAAATGGTTGTGATTTATCAAATTATTTTCAGACTTTAATGATTACTTTAATGTTTTGTTTTATAGATGAGTGCATCCAAACCCCAGCAAAGGTAGATTCCTAGAATCATGGGAAAACAATTGTGCTGCATTAGTTACACAATTAACATCTATAAAAACTTGATAATTCAGAGAATAAACTATTAAAATTAATTGCAGATTAAATTGCATTTAAAATATATTTACATTAAATAAGTGAGGTTAAATTCAACACTGCTCTGTCTGTCTGTGTCTCTGCTGCAGCGGTGAGGTGAGAATCAAACACTCTCTGAATAAGAACGAGGAAGAGTTTGTAGCCAGAAGGAGAAACACTGTTCTACAATGCCTGCAGAAGTTTAATATACACTGCAGTCAGGTAAAACTTCTTAGGTTATACTTCATATATCTAATTTTTTATATCAATATGATCTACAAATAATTCTGTGACCAATGAACAATGTTAAACAGTGAATAGTTTTACTCTCTTGATTGTAAAAAACCATGCCATTAGGCACAAGCTTTAAGTGGTGTGTGTGTGTTTCAGGATAAAGTGCCAAACATTGCATTACTGGGTTCTGGAGGAGGACAAAGAGCCATGGTGGGTTTGCTGGGATCTCTGGTTGAGCTTGATAAAGCAGGTCTTCTGGACTGCATCCTTTATCTGAGTGGAGTCTCTGGATCCACCTGGTATGAACCCTGAGAAACAACAAACACAGAGAGATTGAACTGGGTTGAATGTCAAAAATGACAGCAGTATGTTCTTCTCTAAAGGTGCATGGCCTCCTTATACAAAGAACCAGACTGGTCCACCAAACTAGAGACCGTGAAAGACAAAATCATCAAAAGACTCAGCGGAGAAGGAGTCAACTGGAAAGATGCATTTGCCAAACTGAGGAAATATTACTATGGGAAAGATTTCTTCAGCTTGACTGATGTCTGGGCAGCGATGTTTGTCACATCATTTGTGAAAGAGGTCTGTATCTATTCATAACATACTGTAACCCACCATGACTTGTTGAGGGTAGAGATGGTCATGTTCAGTTCAGTCTCAAAGTGCATGTGTTTTTATTTTTTATGTCAACTGATAGTGGATTTTACAAATAGGATAACTAGGTATTATTATATACATATCTATATTGTACGTATACTCCCACACTTCATTTGCTTCTAATTTAAAACACTTGATGATAATCTGATCAAAATAACAGAAAAATGTACATGCAAAATGTATTCACTGACTAACGATAAAAAATAACTAAAATCTGACACGTTTCTAATATGTTTCTGTCGGTGGCATGAACAAACAATCAGCATCTAGACGACAAATTAACTGTTTTATAATGATGTGAAAACATGTAATTTTATAATGTATAGACACCGTTTCTTTGTCTGTTGCGTCTAAAGTGTCACGAATCACTGAAACCAGGTGCTCTTTGTTTTGACATGCGAGGCTGCTCTTGTACTGTAAATAGATTTCAATCGGCACTTAGAGGCATTTGCAACTGAACTCTTCGCATTTAGCCACGTTATGTTTAATAAGGAGGCTCCCATAAGCAAAACGCTTAACGCATAATTAAACATGTTGCATTTCTATTCTGGGTTCATATCTGCTTGTCTGTACATAGAATGATTTATTAATAATGTTTATTGAGTTTGGTATTTTCAAAAACACTGTTTTAATTCATTAAGCCACTGTTAAGCTCTTTCCTTTTAACATGTTTTGTATGGGAGGAAAAGCTTAACACGTAATTAAACGTGTTGCATTCTTATTCTGGACTCAAATGCTTGTCTGTAAATAGTATACTTTATTAATAATGTGTTTACTGAGCTTGGTATTTTTATCATTGGGTCATTGGATGCCCATTTTCCACAAGTTGATATGATTCTTTAGGGTCTTAATGAAAAGTCTATAACATGATTTGGTTAAAATTTCTCAATGGTAGTGTAAAAAACAGCTTTTTTACCTTGCCAAAATCAGCTCTGCAAAAATCATCCTGTTCTGGTCAAGGTTGCTTTAAATGTTAATGAGCTCTGCTCGCCCCGCCCCTCTCTTCTCTCTGTGGAGTGACAAGGCTGTTTACTTTAGCTGCATTTAGCCGCTAAACTTGCTAACTAGCACATTATTAGGAAAGGCTATTGCAAAGATTCATGAAAAGACATAAACGGATATATGTAGATCAGGAGCCGCATTCCCTTCACAAACAAACGTAATCCACTGCATCTTCAGTGGCTCAGATATCTTCATTATTACATTCTCCCTGGTGCTGAGATGCTGAGAATGGCTTGATTTGAAAAAGGGGGAAATTACAGATTAAATAAATTACAGATTAAATAAAAACCACTGAGTGGATTTTTATCATTATAGGGTGGTTGTGTACACACACTGCCAACACACATTTATGTTCAAACAACATGTAAAAGTGAACTTTGCATCTGATGACCCCTTTAAAACATGACCAGCTTTACAGAAAAGTCCCCCTGTAGTCCAGATTTGGTATCCATTAAAACTGATCTTTGATCATCAAAATTACATATTTAAATGTTTTTTTCTTGTCAAAATATTTTTTTCATGCCTTAAAACATTAGCTTAAATGTAACTCTACCCCTCTTGCCTCATTTACTATACGTAGATCTATGAATATGCAAATTAGCCCCGCCCCCACACAGTCACACCATCCAGATCCCTCTGATCCACAAACTGAACTGTAGAAAACGCGATATAATGCCGAAACACGGATAATGACTGATAAAACTATGTTTTTACTAGTGGACAACTACAGTGGATACTGTAACATTTGTTAAAGTTACTTACTTGACGATGTTGTGCCCTCAAAATGCCTTGTAGGCTCGAATGCAGCCTAGTTTGTAATTCCAGTTCGCGCTACTTTTACACTGTTGCCGCGGGTTATTTTTCAAGTTAGCGGTTAGCGCCTAGCGGTTGTGCTCTATTTAATGCTCTATATGCTCTATTAAATGCTCTATTTAATATCTGGATTTGTGCTGATAATTCTATTGGTATATTTTGCATGCTAATGATAGGAATCTATCCTTTGACGTGATTGGTTACTAAAGTTTGTGACGTAGCAAAAAAAGGCTGTTTCAAACCGCATTTCTGGGACAGCCTTTGGGAAACTACATTTTTAAGAAGAAAATACTCAGCAGTGGTGTTGATTAATGGACTGGCACTTGGTTTGTCTAAAAGCATATTAAAAACACCACATAGACAAATTAACAACATAAAAATCACTACAGGGGGACTTCAAAGTTTCTACAATGTATTTAGTAGTAGCTTACTAGTGACTGTGTCAAGTTTATGTACATATGGCAGAGGTGTATGGTAAAAATGACGTAATCAAACAGACAAAGAAAAATTAACAGTAATGATTATATGTTGCAATCAAACTTATAGCAACATTCAGTATTGCTGTATGTTGTTTTAGGGTTGGCATCATGCAACATGCTCTCAGAAAAGTGCCATTTCTCTTAATGAAGTCTCTAGTGGACTCAAACATCCTGTTGTAAACTCAGGAAAGTTCAACACATATTTCAAGTATCTAAAAGCCTTATTTTTGATGCTATCAGAGGTTGTTTCAAGTGTCTTTTCATTTTTTACATGTAGGGCTTGACTTTAGATTATAAAGAGAACTTTACTCAGAACATGTTGAGTAAATGTCATCACTAAAACTTGTTTAATGATTGCCCTAGAAGTTTCCACTACAACATGATGCTTTGAAAAATATTTTTTTCTCTTCAGATCGATGAACACACACTTACAGATAAGTGGAAAGAGCACAGTAAAGACCCGTTTCCCATCTACACAGTGATCGACAAGCACTGCAAACAGTCTGAGGAAGGAGGTCTGTGTTTTTGTCTGAAAAATGGAAAGAGTTATTGTGCTTGTGTCAGCTGTTATATGGTGGTGTTTTCTGTCTGCAGACCCCTGGTTTGAGATCAATCCATATGAAGCAGGTTATTCCCTCACTGGAGCGTTTGTGGATGCCAGTAACTTTGGCAGCCAGTTTCACGAAGGCTCTAAGAAAACTCATCAGGATGAATTTGACATGCTGTACCTGCAAGGTAACAAACTCGGTTTACAGGACTGCCTTTGAGTTTATTATTATTTGTAATACCAACTTACAGTGTATATTTTACACCGTGAACTGACCTAGAATAAAATACTCACCATTCTCACTAATTACTGTTCACTATACTCACTAATCACTATTCTCTGTGGTATCTGTAGTACTAGCTAAATTTTAAGTAAAACTGAAATGCAGTCAAGGGAATGATTGGAAATGTCCAAAAATCATTTAAAGAAACTTTGCTTTTTTGATGATAATTGCTTAAACATGCTTTTTTTCATGATAATTGCATAAACATTAGCCTGGTATCTCATTATGACACACACAACTAAATACTTGCAGACTCAGTTTCATGAAGCTGAGGGACACAATTTGTTTCATTTATTTTAAATGTTATGTTTCTTTCATCTTGTGTGTTCTGCAGCTGTGTGTAGCAGTGCTTTAGCTGATGGAGTGGAGATCTGGAAATGGATAAAAGGTATTAAATTGTGAAGCTTGAGGGTTTAAAAGTCATGTTAAAAGTCAGTCAAAGATTGTGCTTAAAAGTTTAGTTTTCATTTGATTTTGTTTTTCAGGTCTTTTACCTAAAATAAAAGCATCACGTGAAATGGAGGGAGGTATTGAATTGTATTGCTTTTATTTATTGATTCATCCATGTATTCAAATATTTGTTGATCTATCATTTTGTTGCCAAGCAAATATCTATAAAAAAAATGTCTGTTCATCTGTTAATAACCCATACATAAATCTGTAGCACTTGCTAAAATATATATCACCAGCACTAAAGCAATATTGTTTGTATGATTGCTTCTTCTGTGGGAAAACAACTGCTGACAATATCTTTCAAAGGGAATGAACAATAAACCAGTTCATGGAAGTACACAAATAATGCAATACATGTTAAAAACCAGGTGTCTCAATATTTTTCCCCTAATACCAGAGTTACAATTCAGTGTACAGGTCCTTTTCAAAAAATTAGCATATTGTGATAAAGTTCATTATTTTCTGTAATGTACTGATAAACCTTAGACTTTCATATATTTTAGATTCATTACACACAACTGAAGTAGTTTCAAGCCTTTTATTGTTTTAATATTGATGATTTTGGCATACAGCTCATGAAAACCCAAAATTCCTATCTCAAAAAATTAGCATATTTCATCCGACCAATAAAAGAAAAGTGTTTTTAATACAAAAAAAGTCAACCTTCAAATAATTATGTTCAGTTATGCACTCAATACTTGGTCAGGAATCCTTTTGCAGAAATGACTGCTTCAATGCGGCGTGGCATGGAGGCAATCAGCCTGTGGCACTGCTGAGGTGTTATGGAGGCCCAGGATGCTTCGATAGCGGCCTTAAGCTCATCCAGAGTGTTGGGTCTTGCGTCTCTCAACTTTCTCTTCACAATATCCCACAGATTCTCTATGGGGTTCAGGTCAGGAGAGTTGGCAGGCCAATTGAGCACAGTAATACCATGGTCAGTAAACCATTTACCAGTGGTTTTGGCACTGTGAGCAGGTGCCAGGTCGTGCTGAAAAATGAAATCTTCATCTCCATAAAGCTTTTCAGCAGATGGAAGCATGAAGTGCTCCAAAATCTCCTGATAGCTAGCTGCATTGACCGCAGCTGACATGGCACCCCAGACCATCACTGACTGTGGGTACTTGACACTGGACTTCAGGCATTTTGGCATTTCCCTCTCCCCAGTCTTCCTCCAGACTCTGGCACCTTGATTTCCGAATGACATGCAAAATTTGCTTTCATCCGAAAAAGTACTTTGGACCACTGAGCAACAGTCCAGTGCTGCTTCTCTGTAGCCCAGGTCAGGCGCTTCTGCCGCTGTTTCTGGTTCAAAAGTGGCTTGACCTGGGGAATGCGGCACCATTGTAGCCCATTTCCTGCACACGCCTGTACACGGTGGCTCTGGATGTTTCTACTCCAGACTCAGTCCACTGCTTCCGCAGGTCCCCCAAGGTCTGGAATCGGTCCTTCTCCACAATCTTCCTCAGGGTCCGGTCACCTCTTCTCGTTGTGCAGCGTTTTCTGCCACACTTTTTCCTTCCCACAGACTTCCCACTGAGGTGCCTTGATACAGCACTCTGGGAACAGCCTATTCGTTCAGAAATTTCTTTCTGTGTCTTACCCTCTTGCTTGAGGGTGTCAGTGATGGCCTTCTGGACAGCAGTCAGGTCGGCAGTCTTACCCACGATTGCGGTTTCGAGTAATGAACCAGGCTGGGAGTTTTTAAAAGCCTCAGGAATCTTTTGCAGGTGTTTAGAGTTAATTAGTTGATTCAGATGATTAGGTTAATAGCTCGTTTAGAGAACCTTTTCATGATATGCTAATTTTTTGAGATAGGAATTTATTTATTTCCATTAATGTGAAAATAAGGAAAGGTGTTAGATTTCATTTTACACCAAAATGTAGATACTTGAAAAACACCCATAAGTGTAAGTTACAACAGTGGTATTTTGAAACAAATTAAAGGAGAAGTCCACTTCCAAAACAAAGATTCACATATGATGTATTCACCCCCTTGTCATCCAAGATGTTCATGTCTTTCTTTCTTCAGTTGTAAAGAAATTATGTTTTTTGAGGAAAACATTCCAGCATTTTTCTCCATATAATAGACTGATATGGTGCCCCGATTTTGAACGTACAAAATGCAGTTTAAATGCAGCTTCAAATGATCCCAAATGTGGTTTTAAACAATCGCAGCCGAGGAAGAAGGGTCTTATCTAGTGAAACGATTGGTTATTTTCATTTAAAAAAAATGCAATTTAAATACTTTTTATTCTCAAATGCCCGTCTTGCCTTGCTGTCGTTGAACTCGGACAGTTAGGGTATGTCAAAAAACTCCAATCGTATTTTCTCCCTCAACTTCAAAAATCATTTCAAAATCATCCTACATCGCTGCAGAAGTACCGACACAGTCTTTGCAAAGTGAACATGCAAAGATCAAACACCCATAACAAAAAAGGTAAAAAACAGCTGCTTTTGAAGTTGACAGAGAACATGAGATGGGAGTTTTTCGACATACCCTAACTTTCATAAACCGGAAAAAACAGTCCAGGCAGAGTAAGACAGGATGAGTGTTTGTATTATTTTGGGATCGTTTGAAGCCGCACTTAAACTGCATTTTTAAGTTCAAATTCAGAGCATTATATTCAAATATGAAGAGAAATGCTGAAATGTTTTCCTCAAAAAACATAATTTCTTTACGACTGAAGAAAGAAAAACATGAACATCTTGGATGACAAGGGGGTGAGTACATCATATGTGAATCTTTGTTTTGGAAGTGGGCTTCTCCTTTAATGTTTGAGCGAATCAGCCGAGTGAATGTTTCAATGACTCACTTTAATATCCACTAATGGTTGGCAAAAACACACTATCTTTAAACTGTTAGCATTTTTCAAGTATCTGTACTTTTAGAATCACATCACAAGACTTATAAAAGCATAGTACTGTATCTTTATTCTCCACTACATTTCAGAAACACACGTCAGAAAGAATTGCTTCAAGGCCCACACTGAAATCTGAAATCACTCCTATGTCCATAGTGCACTAGATCAGGTGTCTAATATTTTAAGATTACTCATTTTAAATAATTTCAAATGTAATCTTGTGCCCCCCTGGTTGAGAATAACTGTGTAGACTATATTATTTATTTGGCAGCATTACTAAACTTTACAAGGGCTACTACATTTAAATTAATCTTGTGCACTGCCAAGACATTTTGCAGTGTGTTCATGTTTGTTCAATGTGTTTCCTTCAAAAGGTCCAAACCCCCAATCTATAGAGGAATGTTACCAGGTGCTCATGGATCTTGTGGACATGAATCTTGCTGTGTTGGAAGGCACTGACATTTCTGCTCTTGATCAGTCCATCAAAACAACACTGAATGGTAAACTTTTTGTAAAGTGTGCTAGAATTGATATAGAAGAGAACCTTTGGGGCTAGTTGTCACACTTACTGCATTGATTATTTCTCAGAGGTGGTTCATTTTTGGTTCAGACAGACAGACAGACAGACAATCATCATGTTTACTCATCACTGCAAGGGTAGCTAACATATTTGAACTGATGCAATGAAAACAAGGCTGTGATGGAAATATGTCTGGAGTTTTTTGTTTAGTGAAAGACATTTTCATTGTTTTGTCAGTTGAACAATGTTCACAAAGGTAAACAACAGTACAGCTCATTGTACATTATGGATGTCACTCATTAAATTAAATTATCTAATTGTGACATAATATTGGGCAAATTGTCACAGAGGGAACATGTTATTTATTGACACTGATTTAAGAATAATACCTTTATATATCTATTTATGTTTTGGAATATAAAATTGTGTCTAAAATAAAATAGCCATATGGCACAAGTCACATCATATTTGTATTTTAAATTTGTCATTTAAAAGTCTGTTTAAAAAGTATCTGCTAAAAGATGTGAATTTAAATGCACATAAATTGTACTACAGTCTAGTTCAGGGCTTCTCAAAGTCTACATTCAAAGGTCCAAATCTGAATTTTCATCAATGACAAAGGTCCGGAACTATTGGTAATTACAAAACTTGTTTTTAATAAACATGTATAACAAATCAACATTCATTTTATGAAAAAATAAATTCAAAATACATGAATAACAAGTGCAAAAGTGGCAAAATAATTAAAGTGTCTGGATTTTTCTTAACAAAACACCACAAAAGTAACATGGTGCAAAATACAGAGCAGTCTAATGTGAGAAATGGCACTGTCTGTCTCCCATCAGCTGCCGAAACCGTGGCACAAAAGGTGTGGTTGAAATGAACGCATACCTCTCTGTCCAATCATCTTTGAAAACTATTTTCTTCGTCAACTTTTCTTTTCCTGGACAATGACATCCTCCACACCCATTCAAATGCTTACTGCGGTGAATCGCGTTTGTCGCGCCCGATTACGTCAAAAATACACCCACTGGATGTCATGGCAACTGAATCAAGGAGGAAAACTTTAAATATGCTTTAACGGACCATCTTCAAAAAAGACATAAAACACTAAACAAATGATTCTGACATGCGTTTATCAAAGTAGGAAATCCAGACTTTTAATCCCTTAAATTACTAAAGATTGAATCGGATCCGGACCGGAGTCCGGACTTTGAGAAGTGCTGGTCTAGTTAATCGTGAAACTGCAAAGATGGCTAGGGTAACGTGCCATAATGTCATTCAAACCACTGTTTTCTGATTAATTGTAAATAATGATTGTAAATGCACAAACTAGAATAGGAACAAATGACTGATGTACGTGTCCCTCTTTTCTTACAGATATCTCTGGAGGTGAAGGTCAGGTGCTTTGTAAAGCATTCAGTCTGGGAGCTGGTGCTGATTTAAAAGCAGATAAACAGTACATGACGCAGTACACCATGGATGTATGCAACCATTTTGTCAAGCTCAAGCTCCATTTCTGGCCATTTGGTAGGTTGAACTATCTCTAATATCCATTCATCCAGCTGTTCTCCACACATGATTATCCCATAATATCCCATTGTGATGGACTGGACAAGTGGACAATCTGTCCAGGGTGTTTTCCCTGCACTTCCCTGTTGTTTTTATAGCCATATTGACACGTAAACAATTTTAGCAGCTAAAAACCCTATACAGCCAAAATAGTTAAAGACCTATAAAACCTGTTAACTGAGCCCAAGAACGGAAGAACTTTAGAAAATTAAGTGTATTTGTTTCACAGATCTTTTGACAAGCATTTATGGATGCATGAGTAAGTGGACCTGGGGCAGGAATTATAACTTCCTCCACAAAATGTCAGGTGAGAACAGACCTGTTTGTTAACTTGAGTTCATTGTGAATAATAAACAGACTCATTGCACGCTGTGATCTCTTAGATGAAGCAGTGCCCACCGTTCTACTGCAAAATGAGACGAGAGACTATATAGACGCCGGACTGTTGAACAACTCGCCCTACTTTTCAGTGCTGAGAGAAAAACGAGGCGTTGACCTCATCATTTCCCTGGATTTCAGTGAAGGCGATCCTTTCATGGTATTATATTATATAATTCTATATAATGCACATGCACGCTCATAAAAGTTCATTTAAAGGAATGCTTCCCACAGAAATGTAAAAATCACTCATGTTTTTCTGAACCCATATCTAAACTCTTATTTCTTCTGTGGAACCTCATAACATTCATAGTGGCCACCATAATCTAAAATGAACAGACCTTCAAAACACTGACAGATTTCAAATGCTGTGTATCATCTGAACAGATGGAAACTACACTCTTAAAAGTAAAGGTGCTTTAGATGCCGTAAAAAAAAAAAAAAAACTTTTTGTCCATTAACAGTTCCATTAAGAACCTTTAACATCTGAAGAACCTTTCTGTGGAATCGTTTGAAGCCGCATTTAAACTACATTTTGGAAGTTCAAAATCGTGGGCACAATATCAGTCCATTATATGGAGAAAAATCCTGAAATGTTTCCCTCAAAAAAAATAATTTCTTTACGGCTGAAGAAAGACAGACATGAACATCTTGGATGACAAGGGGGTAACTACATTATATGTGAATCTTTCTTCTGGAGATGGATGTCTCCTTTTAAAAAACTTTGACTGAATGGTTCTTTGTAGAGCAAAAAATGGTTCTTCAATGGCATCGCTGTGAAGAACCTTTTAAAGCACCTTTATTTTTAAGAGTGTAGTAAGAAATCAATTTAAACAGACTTCATCTGAACTATCTCTATGTGACACATCCTCACGAGTTCTGTATTCCTATTCATCTCAGTGACGGTTTCTCATCTGGTGCATGAACCCACTGAAGTAGAGGTAACACAGTAAAAAGGGATATTTAGGCTAAGTGAATAACATCTGTCTAAGCCTTTTAATAAAGTGCTACTGCACTCTCTATTTTATTTGTATTTTAACTACTTGTTTGTCATGTGTAAATTCAAGGAAGACAAGGCCTATGATGGAATCCACAATAATAACTGTAATATAATCAAAAACAGAACATGACATGTAACAGAACTGAACAGAGGTGACACTAAAACAATAGCAGACAAACCAAACGGGAGAACACAGGACTATAAATACTAACAAAGTAATCAGGGAAAAACAGAAACAGGTGTGGAGCTAATTGATAATTGACAAATGAGAAAAGAAACAGAACCAAATAAGGGCAAACAGGAACTAAGGCTGGGGGGAAAACACGAAACACAGTCCAAGCCCTGACATTGTTTTCTTTTTATTTATTTTTAAAATCTTGACCCTCTAACACTTGCACTCTCTATTCTAACTACTTTTAAAAACAAAGCCTCTAACACTAGCCCTCTCTTCTTTTTCTATTATAAATCTGAGCCTCTAATACTAGTGTTCTCTATTTTTTTCTATTCTTTCGAGTTGTTTTCTATGTTTTTACATATGTATATATATATATATATATATATATATATATGTGTGTGTATGTGTGTGTGTGACCCTGGATCACAAAACCAGTCTTTAGTAGCACGGGTATATTTATAAAAATAGCCAAAAATACATTGTATGGGTCAAAATTATCTATTTTTATTTTATGCCAAAAATCATTAGGACATTAAGTAAAGATCATGTTCCATAAAGATATTTTGTAAATTTCCTACCATAAATACATTAAAACTTAATTTTTGATTAGTAATAAGCATTGCTAAGAACTCAATTTGGACAACTTTAAAAGCAATTTTCTGTATATTTTATTTTGATTTTTTTGCACCTTCAGCAGATTTTCAAATATTTGTATCTTGGCCAAATATTGTCCTATCCTAACAAACCATACATCAATGGAAAGCTTATTTATTTTTTACGGCTGTTTTTGTGGTCCAGGGTCACACATACATATATATATATAAAGAGAGAGAGAGAGAGAGAGATAGAGAGAGAGCTTTGTTTACTGCATTAGCCTAACTGAGACTTGTCACAACACTTGCATATTATTTTTCTTTTGTTAGTTTTGATTGCTTCTGTTGTCCTCATTTATAATTCGCTTTGGATAAAAGCATCTGCTAAATGACTAAATGTAAATGTAATGTAATGCAATGCTTCTACTGCAGACAGTGAAGGAAACTGCTAAGACGTGCAAGAAACTGAACATCCCTTTCCCTGAAGTCAAGATTCCCAGTGAAGACCTGGAGAAACCCAAAGACTTCTATGTGTTCAAAGGCCAAAACGCTCCAACCGTGATTCACATCCCTCTGTTTAATGTGGTCAACTGTGGAGGCAAGTTAACAACTTCCTACACATTTTCCATTTCACAGTTCACTACTTTTCCAGACTGATGAAATCATTGGGCATTATCATGCCATTCAGTTCCTCCAAGTATTCCCCGTATAGCATTATCTGATATTATTTTCAGCATAACAGTAGATTAAAGGAGAAGTCCACTTCCAGAACAACAATTTACAGATATGTACTCACCCCCTTGTCATCCAAGATGTACATGTCTTTCTTTCTTCTGTAGCATAATAAAATCTCTGCTGCTTTTAAGCCATTTTTGCGCTCGTCCTTCATCTACAATCGCTCCAGAGTCCTCGTTTTGCTTCCACGACTTCCAGCCCCACCCTGCTTCATACTACAGTGACCTTAATAAGTCTTTAATACATTAGCTCATCCATGAAAATGATTTCATGGAAAGCAGGATAAAAACTCCAATAATTACTACAAACTTTATTTATAATTTTATTTCTAATTTCTAAATTTTCGTATGATTTCAAAACACAAAATCGACTACACTGTAAACAGAAATGCAAGGGTTGACTGTAAAAATAATTTCCTTCTCAAAACACTGAGCTTTGATTAAGTGCAATAATCTGAAAACACAAATATTTTTCCATATTCTTTTCCCCATGCTTACCTATACCTGGAAATTACTTAAACCCTGCTGATTTTGAAGTGTGTTACTGTTTTAACAGATCAGATTGATAGCTGGAGGAAGAACCATCGCACCTCTAATCTTCCTTACAGCCCTGAGAGGGTCGCTGAACTTGTGGACGTTGCTGGAAAAAACATCTCAAACAACAAAGAGAAATTGCTGGAGCAGATTCGTGCAGTCGCTGAGGCTAAATGATTCCAGGCACAACTACGACTAAATTAAAAGTCGGCAAGAAATTAAAACGCAGTCTGTTTTCTAAATGCATCTTTTTGGTCTTATTGTAATCGATTCATGCTTTTTTTTTTTCTCGTATAGTTTAATTTAAAAAAAATGTCATAACTCGATGCTCTGGGGAAACGGCAGACTTCTCTCTGGTGATGAGGGATGCGTGGTATTTTTGTCATGTTTGCACTTATTTCTGTTTAATGTTAAATTGTTTCTGCATATTTTTTTAGTCTGTGTCTTCATTGCTTGATCTTCATTAATCAATAAATAGCTAATCATTAATAATCAAATCAATAAATCAATAACAAAGATGTAATTACAGCTGATTAAAATACTGTATTACTTTGCTTCTGTTCCAATGAACTAATAAACTGTTCTCTAAAAACAAGGTTTTGTCCTGTCATTTAATATCATTCAGCAAACAGCACAAATGCCACAAATGGAGGCAAACATCAGCTTGTTTTTCCAGTGCAAAAACTGAATCTTGCTGAAAACTGCAGCAAAACAGTATATGACACAACACACATGTGACTACTTGAGTAGTTGGTTCTTGGCCATCAGTAGGTTGAACTAATTGTCTAATTAAGGTTTATTTGCAACATAACATTTTTTTTTTTCTTTTTATTTGCTTTTCCATAACATATTTCAAAGCCACATAACTGTGACCATTACATTTTACAACAACTCTTTCTCGAAAATTCTACCTTTTTGGTATATGGTTGTTCATGGTTTTTTTACACAACTCGAAAATGAGTGAACTAAATAAAAATAAATAACTACCTCACACTGGAGGTCAACATGTTAAACATGCACATAACATTGCAATAATTTGTATATTGTGCAAAGGTTGAAAATAGTTTCAAAATACTTTAATTTATTAACAATTTATTTAATGTGACATTATTTAAAATTTTCTTTTTGGTAATATATGCTTTTAAATGAGCAGTAGAAAATATATAACACTAAAATAATTTAATCAGCTAAATTAATTGAGCAGTTAATTACCATTTTTCTTAATGTGACAAATATGTCACATCAAAATTCCACCTACTGTTTTAAGGTTAACAGCCCAATGTGACATATATGTCACCACAATATCTTTGTAACTTGTTTTATATCAGTTTGTTCAAGAAATGTATTAAAATCATGGTAAGTGTAATCTAGGATGTGTTATTAAAACATTAGAATAGTTGAATAGGTTGAAACATACCTTTAGTAACAAAAACAAGCGTCTTTAAAAATTGCTGACACTGCAACATGTGCTCACCAGACAGTCCACCATTTTTGAAATGTTGCCATGACAACAAAAAATGCACACATTCTCACGTGACTGAACCTGGATGTTACTTATATGTCACTTTGGGACTTCCCGAGTTGAAAATGAGGGATAATGCTTATGCTTTTACAGCCTTACGCAACACACCAGTGGAGCCCAATCCTGTTCCTGGAAAAATACTTAAGCCCAGCTCCAACACCGATCGCATACAATAAATAGTTTATTTTCCTTTTCTGTCACATTAGGCCTAAATTATCATGACTTTTTTTTTTTTTTTTTTCCTGTAAAATGTGATCTGTGTGGCAGTAGAAGAGGATGCAGTCTGCTATTAATACACAAACCAACATAACAGACAGGGTTACAACAATTATTAATTAAAATATGGTATTACTCTTAAATATATTACAATATTAATTTACTGTTCTTATAATTTTTGTTATAAAAATTGCAGCATGCTCATTGGTCAATTTAAAGTTGGTTCCAGTATTATGTATAAACATTTATTTTATCAATTTGGACTGAATTTTTGAAATAGGAGGTGATTATTAATTTCACAATGATCAAGATTATTTTTAAGTAGTTAAATTGCCATTTAGAAATGACACTAAAAAAGTATTGTGTAGAATTTAGAAATGTCAATCAATGACCAATCCAAAGCAGACATAACTTTTAAGAGGTTCTTATTATGCTTTTTCTTTAGTTAGTGTGTGATGTTGCTGTAAAATAGGTTTTAAAAAAAAATTGTTTTTGAACAGTCAAAAAACATGTGAACTGTTTTGGTTAAAAGCCAGACCCAAATCAAGAAAAACACGGTAATCCATCTCAAATTGAAATCTCTTTTGTTAAAATTCCCTTTGGTCTCTTTGGGTCAACAGATGGAATTTTTGGAAAGATTTGTCCTGTACTGAAACCTCAACATCAGCAAAGCTATAGAATTGACAATGGTGCATGGTCACCAACAATATGCTTAAAAACTTTGTAAAAGTTATTACACATACACTTATTAAATTTGTTACCTACATTCTTTTGATTGAGGAAACAGTCACACACTCAAAAAATAAAAAACACAATTTGTTGAATCAGCTTAAAATAATTTATTACCCTGCTGCCTTAAAATTTTTAAGTTCAGTCAACTAAAATAAGTTTAGTCAACTTAAAATGTTAAGTTGTACTAAGAAACAACTTAGATATTTGTGTTTGCTAAACTTAACAGATGGGTAAGTAACCCAGCTGCCTTAAAATGTTAAGTTGATTCAACTCAAATATCTAAGTTGTCACTTAGTATAATTTCAAGTTGAATAAACTTTTTTTGAGTTGACTTAAAATTTGAAGGCAGCCAGGTTACAAATTATTTTAAGTTGTCTCAACAAATTGTTTTTTACAGTGCACTAGAAAGAACATGAATCATAAATTATTACAAACCTTTAACTCAAATGACATGAAACGGTTTACAAAAGTTAATAGGTAGTACATGATTCTTGTGTTAGTGTTCTGATTGCTTGGTTTTACACTAATTGCAGAGACATTTTAAATTTTGGAAACATTTAAAAAAAAAAGGGGGGGTGATTTAATTGATATTACTTTCACAACTATCAATATTTTTTTTCTTCCTTTTAAGTAGTTAGATTGCCATTTAGAAATGTCTGACACTAAAAAGTATTGTGTAGAATTTAGAAATGTCAATCAATAATAAATCCAAAGTAGACATAACCTTTCCTGCTAAATGAAACATTGTAAAATAAAACATGTCCATTGAACATCAGAAAACAGATTCATACACAGTTCCCTTTTATTGACACACCCAGACAACACTTACGCAACAAACATGGGTCGTGACATTTATAAATTTCAGAAACATGTATAAGCAAACAGAGTAATTTCTGACCACCTGATAACATATTTAATTTTTTCAGTCATTCTATATTTTAAGGTCCAGTTTTCTCTACTGACTAATGATTAACTATGACTTTTGCCTTAATTTGCTGCTTATTAATAGTCAGTAAGGTAATTGTTATGTTTAGGCATGTGGTAGGATTAAGAAAGCTAAAATATGGTCATGCAGAGTAAGGCATTATTGTGTGCTTTATAAGTAATAAACACCCAAAACAGTGATATGCAAGCAAAGAACCTCATTAAGGTTTTGTGCACGATTGATGTTTGTATGTGTTTTTCAGTTTGGCATTAATCAGTAAAAGTGTTTGCCAACTCTATGAATGGAAAAGGTAAATCAAAGTGACTACAGTAGAAATGCCTCACATAAGGCATGCTAGATGTATTTTGAAGACGTTTTGTGCACTGGAAATAATTAGTACATTCAGCCTCATGTGAATGGCATGGAATTAAAATGGGAAAATTCTGAAATGTTTTCCTCAAAAAACACATCTTTACGACTGAAGAAAGAAAGACATGAACATCTTAAATGATAAGGGTGTGAGTAAATTATCTGTAAATTTTTGTTCTGGAAATGAAATTCTCCTTTAAAGGCACAATCCAGAGAAATAAGCAATTTTACAGGGGTCATATGATGCGATTTCATATTTTACTTGGAAGTGTTACAAGCTTTTTGTGCATATATAAGAACTGTAAAGTTGCAAAGATTAAAGTCTCAAACCCAAAGAGATATTCTTTCTAAAAGTTAAGATTATCAAACTCTTACTAGGCATACGAGAAACCCCCTGGCAGGTGTGTTGAGGCAAGCTGGAGCTAAACCAAGGATCAGGACCAAGTTCGGGCACCCCTGTTTTTAACCTTTACAACTAGTAAAATGCAATGTCAATTGAAAAGCAAAAAGCAAAGAAAAGCAAACCTCTAGTGCAGGGGTGCCCAACCCTGTTCCTGGAGATCGACTTTCCTGCAGAGTTTAGTTTCAACCCTAATCAAACACACCTATCTGTAATTATCAAGTGCTCCTTGAGATCCTAATTAGCTGGTTCAGGTGTGTTTGGTCAGGGTTGGAGCTGAACTTTGCAGGAAAGTCAATCTCCAGGACCAGGATTGAGCACTCCTGCTCTAGTGGCTCTTGCCATTTTGATTTTTGATTTCACAACATCTCATAATTAGTGTCCATGCTCTGCTTAGCCAACTTAAAGTCATGTAACATAAGTTATAGCTGACTTATGACATATTTCAGAGTGAAACAGGTTTTAGGATGTGATAAATTATAGGGCGGTTCTTGACTTTATTCACTGATAGTAAATGTATAAATTCAAGGGTGGGGTAAAGGAGTAGGTATCTTGGTGAATGGGACCTTAAGAACAGAAAATGCACCTCTTTTATTTCCTATTGTGGCTGTGTGTGTTTTGGGTTTTATGTGACATTTTTTCTTGGATGAAAATGAGGCTGTGAGGGATAAACCTAGTCTTTATACACTGTGTATAAAGCCCTAAATATACTTTACATAAATTACAGCAAACTCACACCTATTTTATTTTTGAATGCATTTACAGTTACATTAATTACAAAAGAAATTTTGATGATGTGCCATTGATTTATTAGAAAATCATGTACACCCAAGGTGGTTTTGGACCCATTAAAACTATTGCTGCAAAGATGTTAGAAAAAATATTTTTCTTTAAAGCTAGAAACTGCCACTATGTTTAAAAATGAATAATAATAATTTTAATACAGCAAAAACTAATCAACTAATGTAAGTAAAACATTCTCAAGCTTACTGAAGGCAAGTAAACACTCCAAGTAAAGGATAAATAATTAATGAAAAATACAAATGAAATAGTATTTTTAAAAAATAGAATCTTTTTTAAAATAGTTTTTTTTTTTTTTTTTTTTTTTGGTAGGTCTATCTAAAGGCTATTACAGAAATAGACTACAGATATATACTACAGATATTTCTTAATAAATGTTAAAATAAAACACTGCAGAATCTTCACTGTATACATTAAAGACGATTCTTACTAAAGTTAATAAGTGATTCAGTCAAGAAAAGTGAGTGATTCTCTTTTTCTTTTGTTGTTTGATTAATATTTAGAAACTAAAGAGAATTCGCACACTGACTGAGAGGCGCTTTCTGTGAGCGCGCTTTGAGTGTGTGTGCGCACATAAACCCGTCGGCTTTCAAGTAGCCTACTGGTCAAGACTTAAAAACACATGCAAATACTGAATATCACTTTCCTGATAATGCATCAAGCCAGTGTCATTTCTGTCAACTGTCTCTGGACTCGGACGGACTCTGCATATTTTCAGAGTCCGAAAGGCTCGAGTCCGAGTCAAGTCCGAGTAAAAATGCATCCGAGTCCGTGACAAGTCCGAGTCGCCTAGAACTTGTACACCGGCTCAGCTACTCAGCGAAAAACCTGACTATGCGATGCACCTGCTGCCTAATTATACTTGCACTGCAATCAGCGCCAATCCCGTTCCTGGAAAAAACACTGTCCTGCAAAGCCCAGCTCTAACACAATAAATAGTTTATTTTCCTTTTCTGTCACATTAGGCCTAAATTATCATGGCTTTTTTTTTTCTCCTGTAAAATGTGATCTGTGTGGCAGTAGAAGAGGATGCAGTCTACTATTAATACACAAACCAACATAACAGACAGGATTACAACAATTATCAATTAACATACGGTATTACTGTTAAACATATTACAATATTAATTTACTGTTCTTATAAAAACAAATACGTTTTGGTGCAGCATGCTGATTGGTCAGTTCAAAGAAGTTGGTTCCAGTATTTTAGGTTTTGGGAACATTTGAAAAAGCGGGTGATTTAATCGATATTAATTTCACAACGATCAAGATTTTTTTCTTCTTTTTAAGTAGTTAGATTGTCTGAATGTCTGACACTAAAAAGTATTGTGTAGAACCACCAGATCCAGCCTGTATCCACATCAGATGGTCACTGCAGTCCCCTGGATGCAGTCCGTACCCAGCCCAGACGGTGGATCAGCACCTAGAGACCACATTGACTACATGAGCTCCAGAGACGGATCCCCATGAAGACCTCGTCACCTAGACGGCCATTCTGTCACCGATGGAGTTTTGGTTCCTTGCCGCTGCCGCCTCTAGCTTGCTTAGTTGGTGACACTTTTTCTTCAAATGATATTGTATACTATTTGAACTGAACTGAGCTAGATGATGACATCATTGAATCCAACAATGAACTGCCTTGAGTGTTTACTGTTGTCCTTTTGCATTATTGATGCACTAATTCCTATTTAATACTGTACAGCTGCTTTGTCAAAATTGTGTATTGTTAAAAGCGGTATATAAATAATGGTGATTTGACTTGACTTGAATTTAGAAATGTCAATCAATGATAAATCCAAAGTAGACATTACCTTTCCTGCTGAATGAAACAGGTTACAACAGTGGTAAAATAACTGAACATCAGAAAAAAAAACCTTTTATTGACACACCTAGACAACATTTACGCAACAAACATGGGTTGTGACATTGATAAATCTCAGAAACATGTATAAGCAGAGTAATTTCTGACAGTTAAACTGCCCGATAACATATTTATTTTTTTCAGTCATTCTTTATTTTAAGGTCCAATTTTCTCTACTAACTAACGATTAACTATGACTTTTGGCTTAATTTCCTGCTAATTGATGTTCGTATGTGTTTTTCAGTTTGGCATTAATCAGTAAAAGTGTTTGCCAACTCTATGAATGGAAAAGGTAAATCAAAGTGACTACAGTAGAAATGCCTCACATAAGGCATGTATAACTAAATAAAGGAAGAAAAATTATTGCATTTTGTGTCACATAATTCTTGTGTCACTTAAAGTGATGAATTCTTACATCATCAATTGTCTTTTAGTGATCCTTTAAAGATATTTAGCTGTAAGCAAATGATCAACTTTATGCATCCTCTGGTATTTAAACTAATTTAATAACAGTATTCTGTGCAGATAACGCTTTATATTCTAAATCACATCTAAATCACATTGTATCCAGATGACTGATGTACATTAAACTAGATAATGCTTCTGGCTTTGCTACTGTTCGGACGCTCTTGCTTACTGCCCCGCACTTTGCTCCCTGTTTATATACTTTTCTCAGATTTTTCTAAGATTTTAACCTCAGCAGATTAGCACAGTACTCAAACAACACATTTTTGGCACAAACACTAAATTAAAAACTTTTTGTAACTGGAATAATACTATGAAAAAGGAGACTCTTTAGCTCCCACAGCCAGCAGTTTAAATTCCGGAGACAAGAAAACACAGCTGCCTACTTTCAACAGACGAGAAAGAAAATGCCTCTTCAGCCTCTTCTGGAATCTACTTGCTGCTCAAACTGCCACAGACTTCTACAAAGGACTGTGGTTCTTGAAACAAAGTTACTTGCTGGACTTCCAAAACAGGCAGAACACTCAGCAGACCATCGTCACGGACCCCCTCAGCATACAGCCGGTGAGTCCCATCAGCCTAGTGAATCTCAACAGTTTATAAGTGTAGAGGAACAAGCCAAAACTGATCGACACATTAATCGATGGCACAAACAGGGAGCAAGACCCAAAGGCACTCGAGACATCAGATTGTCATGAGTATATCGCATTGCTGCGGTAGCATCCTCTAAACCCAGATATGGCTATGATAAGGCTTGCAAAAAGTGGCATTTTACCACCTCCTATACACCTTGAGAACAGATTTGAAGCACTAATGAATGTGGGTGAGTACTTTTACTCATTTATAAATCACTCAATGGCCTAGGACCTAAATACACTGCAGATATGCTCAATGAATATAAACCTAACAGACCACTCAGATCATTAGGATCGAGTCAGTTAGAAATACCAAGGGTTCACACAAAACAAGGGGAATCTGCTTTCAGCTATTATGCTGCCCGCAGTTGGAATCAGCTTCCAGAAGAGATCAAATGTGCTAAAACATTAGCTACATTTAAATCTAGACTCAAAACTCATCTGTTTAGCTGTGCATTTACTGAATGAGCACTGTGCTGCAGTCAAACTGATTGCACTATGTATAATCCTTTTCCATTTTTAACTGTCTTAAATATATTTTAATTCAATTTTTAAATTATTTTAAAAGTTTTTAAAATTTTTTGGTTTTATTGTGGTGATTATTGTTTTTATGATTATTGTACTGCCTTTTTTGTGACTTATTGTTTTTATTATTGTTTTTATGATTATTCTACTTTCCTTTATGCAAAGCACTTTGAATTGTGAAATGTGCTATATAAATAAACTTGCCTTGCCTTGCCTAAAGAGATCAACTTTCCAAATAACTGGAATAAATGTTTCTTATCTCTCTCTCTCTCTCTTTCTCTCTCTCTCTCACACACACACACACACACACACACACACACTCACTCACACACACACATATTTGTTCATTTTACCCCTCACACGAACTTCAAGAGAAAAGCTCTTTGTATAAAGGCGTGTTCAGACATACCACGTTTAAACAGTCTTCATCAATGCCACTCTTTGGCCCATCTAATCCAGCTCTTAATATATTCCCTTGTTTTATACCAGAGAATTTCATTTGGCATAAACACAAAATGTTTATCAGTATGTTTATGTCTTGAATTCCCTTCTAGTTCATTAAGCACCTACACTACCCTCTATAGGTCTAAAGACTAAAAATCAAGTCAGGAGTTTTGGTGTCTTTTTCAGGGCTCTGGGCTCTGACCACGATTAAATGGTCACATTTTGTGACATTTGTGATTGTCAGAAATTTTAGTTTCAACATATTTCATATATAATTTTCATGTAGTTAAAATATATATATATTTTATCCAAACCCTTGAAATAATTCGTACATTCATGTGAATGACATGGAAGGAATTAAAATGGTTTGGTGTTTAGGATGTGCACAAAATGAAATGCTTTTGGGGCAAAATGCATAACTAAATAAAGGAAGAAAAATTATTGCATTTTGTGTCACAATATTCTTCTAGTGCATGAAATTAGTCACTTCTTGCATCATTAATTGTCTTTTAGTGGTCCTTTAAAGATTTAACTGTAAGCAAATGATTAACTCTGGCATTTAAATTAATTTAACCCCCCGAATGATTTTATAAACATTAAAAGACTCTTGCACATAATGCTTTATATGCAAATGATCATACACTTAAGACAATTTACATTGTCTCCAGATCTAATGTACATTTCAACAGTCCATGTAACTATATAACTCTCTGTCGAATGATTTCAAGTTAAGTTCAAGTTCAAGTTAAAAGTTCAAGTTCAAGTTGCTTTATTGGCATGACATTTGTGTTACAGTATTGCCAAAGCACAGAATATATTACACCCTGAAAGCAATAGAGGAGACAATAAAATGAGTAATAAATGAGATCTCTCTCTCTCTCTCTCTCTCTCTCACACACACACACACACACACACACATGTTGGGTTTACATGTTTTATGGGGACATTCCATAGGCGTAATGGTTTTTATACTGTACAAACCATATTTTCTATCACCCTACACCTACCCTACACCTAAACCTAGCCCTCACAGGAGACTGTGCACACTTTTACTTTCTCAAAAAAAGTCATTGTGCATGATTTATAAGCCTGTTTCCTCATGGGGACTCACAAATGACCCCAAAGGTCTATTTGTTCATTTTTGGTGTCTTTTTGAATACCAGGTGCACACATACACACACACACACACAAAGTCACACACACAAATAATATTTGTTCATTTTTGGTGTCTTTTTGAATCAGGGCTCTAACCACTATTCAAAGTCTGCTAATAATATCCACTTGAAAGTTTCATTTTATCATTAATACTACTAGTCTTTGGTAAACTGATGTGCATGAAGCCTTTCTCCATTTCTCAGTGAAAAGAACCGTCTATCAAGATGTTCATTCAGATCAACCTGTTGCCTGTCACACAAACTTATCAAAGGTGAGGTTCACCAACGTCCTCCCCCAACACACCCACATAAATCTGATCAGTTGCCTTCAGGAGAATTGCAGAATTAATTTACCAGAAACATTGCTTTTTTCATGGTCTCTTTGAATGATTGTGTAACTTAACATTCTTCACCTCCACTCCCCACAAAGACAGACTTATAAAGAGCCTTATAAAAGAGCACCTTCCACCCGTTCAGAGAGACAACACCTGCTGTGCTGTTATATGTGTGGTGCTGCTGCTGAAGACTTAGGATCCACAGGAACTGTGAGTATATGTTTTAAAGCTTTATGCAGATCATGTCTTTTCAGCAAGAACAGCAATTAGAAGTTTAATGTCATTATAATTGGCATGTGACAACAGTAGCATGAATGAATCCAACATTTGTCAGTAATAAACTTTAAAATATGGCCAATAACAATGACCTGCACACTACCAAAATTGCATAAATAAACAATCATAGTGAAAAATGTTTTTATTTTACATAATACATTAAATCTGCACAATGTTAACTATACCATAAATAATTGTTTAAAACTTTATGCAGCTATTATGATCTAACAATATAACAAAGCAGTCAATCATTTTTCTTTTATTTATCTGCCTGCACAAAAAATTAAGATTACATGAACTTATCAAGTGTATTATGGCTACCTAATGTTATATTTGAAAGTGGCCTCAGTTATAGCTTAACCTAAAATGTAAAATGAATTGTAATAGATTTCAGATCATGTTACGTTTACAGCTTTTAACTTTTGGTAACACCTAACAATAAGGTTCATTAGTTAACTACTACTACACAGCAAAAAAATGATTTTCTTCTTTAGTATTTTTGTCTTGTTTTCTAGTATAAATATCTAAAAATTCTTAAATCATGATGCATTTACTGGACAAGTAAAATGACTTAAGATATATGTCTTGTTTTCTGAAAAAAATACTCAAAATGTGTTATTGTAAAGTGTTACCTAACTTTTAATTGGATGCCCATTTTCCACAAGTCGGATTCTTTAGGGCCTTCATGAAATGTCTGTAACATGCTTTGTTTAAAGGTACAGTTCACCCAAAAATACAGATTTACTCACCCTCAAGCCATTCTTAGTGCATATGACTTTTCAGGAGTATATGACATTTTTGGGTGAACTATCCCTTTAAAATTCCTCAATGGTTGTGTAAAACACCTTTTTTTTTTTTTACCTGGTCAGAAACAGCTCTGTTTATAGTCAGCCATTTTGGTGCATCTTTCTTTATTTTCTTTCTTTCAGAAACTTCTGAGAAATTCTTACCTTATTATCATTCTTATACTGTATATACACTTGGTATTCAGAGCTAGGACAAAGGGTAACTTGAAACTAAAGCCACCTTTCCACTGCACACAACATTTGGACACGACTGTCGCATTTCTCCCCGTAGTGGCAGTCGCACAGAACTTTCAAACTGGTCATGCAGCAACCGTTACCTCGGCATATTCACCTTGGTAAAATAAATGATTTGAATGAATGTAATCAATGTATGTGTCATATGGAAGCAGATTAGGCTCATTAATAATTCATGCAAAAGACACAATGCACACATGCGTGACCCAATTCACATGCATGAAACCCAATTCACGTGCACGAAAAAAATATATATATTCACAAAAGCCAATTCACCTGCACAAAATAAGAATATAAATTCATAAAATACGTTTCACAAATTGCAAAACACAATTCACAGATTTACAACTGTGTACAACAATTTTGAATGTTTAAAAATCACGAGTGTATCACGGACTGTGAGTGTGTGAATAGCCTTTTTTTGCGTGTATATTTTTTAGGCTTGCATGTGTGTTTTTGAGACTTTAGGCTTGTTTGAGATGCTCCTCGCCTCACCTAAAATGTAGGCGAGAGTAGGCGGCTGCAGTGAGGGGAGGAGTTAAATAAGTGCAGTCAAGACGGACAGTTCTGACCTCTCAAGACACTCAAAGTGCTTGCTAATTAATTCCATACGAAAGGCGTATTTATCATCCATTTGTACTTTAATACAAACATGTATTTTAGATTTTTATAGAAATATGACAACAATTACATATCTGGTATAGTGTTTGGAAATATACTTGCATAATTTAAACACATAACCACATGATATTAGATAAAAAAAATAAAACATTTTAGAAAAGAACGGCAACATCACGGTTCTCTAAACCAATGAGCTTTAAGCTGTGTTGTCATCCAGTCGTTTCCCATCGTGCTTTTGGTCAGCGCAGTCGGTGAAGAGCTACTGCACCCGACTGCTCAATCCGACACAGCCGCCTCGCCGTCGTGAAAGTATGACATGGCAACCATGTCGGACGTAACTCGGACATATTTCTTACCGGCATGCATCTCGCGGTGATCACCGGTGATCGGTTCTGCTCAGGGTTTGAGTCGTTCGTTCATCACGTGACAGCCCCATAAGTTTAACCAATGCAGTCTGAGCTGGAAAGAGAACTGATTAGTTCATTTCTCGAGTCTTCGGGTTTGAGTCGTTCGTTCATCAGGTGACAGCCCCATAAGGTGAATGAACGACTCTAAAAACCCGAAGACTCAAAACAGGTGAACTGATTCCAGTACAGAACCTAATAGGATGTTGCGCATGCGCAACTGAACGAATCACTCCCTGAGATGACTTGTCCATCCCAAGTCTGATTAAAGATTCAATCAAAATGAATAAATCATTCAAGAACAACTCATCAATAGTTTCAGTTACAATTCAGCTGTTCATTTAAGGTAACTAATAAAGATGTATTGTTTTATATTGCATGCTTAATTAAAATTTGGTAGTAAAATCGGTCATTTAGACACACTCATTAACATGACTAGTGTAAGCCAGCAGCTGCTTAGTTCAGAGTGTATTATGTTTTAATATTTATCATTAATAAATTTATTTAATAAAGAATCATTTATGTGGATACCATACCACATTAAGATATTAAGATCTGTCAGAGCAGAGCTTGTCTTGTGTCTCAAGTCCTGCGATGGCACGCATTCAGCTGATGACGATATAATAACATGCACACATTGTAAACCATGTACCATGTATTTCATTTAAGTTTGTTTATGCTGCAGCCTGCAGATACTATTTATTTCAGAATTGTGAGGCTGATGATGTACAAGTAGCTGCTGAGACACGCATGACCCTGCTGCTCCTATTTCAACCTCTGCCACAAATTATGAGGTGATGTGAATTTAGAAGTTTCATTTGGAATTGTAACTCTTTCAAAACAGTCATGCTGCAACCCATCCATTTTGACAGTTTCAACTGATTTGTCATGCATTATTACTACATTTCTTTGTTATGCTTTGTCAAATGCTTGTTTTATGTCAGAATTAAAACATTCAAGTCAGAGCTTGAATAAAGTTTACTGAATAATCTTTGCTGCATTCCTTTTTATGATCAGGCTTTCTTTTTCTGACCAGCATAAATTCCACAACTGTTACCAAGCAAATACAATTGTTGCTAACCAACATCATCTTGTGTATTGTAATCTCAAAGATTTTTACATTACAACTCAACATAAGATTAAACATGGTTAATCATAGTAATATAATATGATAAAAAGTAAATGAATGTTGATTACATTAAGAAATGAATGCATAAAGGTAAATTGCATAAAAGAGATAAAGATTAATGTGAATAAAGAAGTGTGTAACTGTCATCCAGATGTTGTTCCAAAGTGTTTAAATCCTGAAAATGCAAGGAAAATGATTGGTGTGTTTTAATTAAACACTACATCCAGTTGCACAAATTCACTATACTTTATTCTACACTGAGCCCTCGTGAAGTCTTGCTGTCAGGGTTGGGGTGTAGGGAAGAGACGAGAACTCAAGTTTCAGGAGAATGGGCTTGGAATGGACACAAGGTGAACGGATGACATACAACAACAAACTCGCACAGGACCGCAAACACAAGGAGAATAAGTAGGGAGCAAATGAGGCAGGAAACCACTGGCTTACACAGGTGGGGCAAATGAACCATTTTAATCAAGAAACAAGATGGGCATGATCAAGACAATACACCTTGACTAGGCATCTTAAATGAAACAATCAACGGGATGAATCATAACTAAGAACTAAGGTAGGATCCATCTTGCGAGCTTTTATTGGGACCCGCTTGGGACATGTTCGCTACAGGGAGGGTAAAACAACAACAGCAGACTAAAAGGTCCACATGCAAAAAAAGGCTATTCTCAGGCAGAGCCCGTGAGAAGTCGTGATTTTTAAACATGCAATTGTGTTGATCAATTTGTTAAACTATTTTATGACTTTATAGTCTTATTTAGTGAGATACAAACCAGTGCATGAGAATTGGGTTTCCGAAAAGGCAGGCGGCTAGACAGTCGAAAACGAGATAACCAGGCAGGAGAACATAAACACGGGAACAATGGGAAACTAGGAAACGCCTAAAATAGGGAAAACAAAACAACAATACTCCGTGGCAGGGGCCCATTCAATGGGAAAATGGGGCTTTTATAGCGCGCCTGATTGCACTAAAGGAGGCAACGCTAATCGGTGCAATGGGTGATGGGAGTAGTAGTCCAAGGTGCAATGACAACATTCAGTTATGATGAGAAAACTGCGTGTGACATGGGTTGTTTGAGCGGGGGGTATTGGTGCCGACCAGACACGTGAAGAAACAAGACAAAATCATGTGCTTACAGTGGGAAATTCAAAAAAAAAAAAAAGCCCAGACCACAACAAGACAGAACATTCATTTTTAGTGAGCCGAAAGAATGCATGTCACACCCTTTGTTCAACAAGACATGAGTGCCATAAAATTCAAGGCACCATTGTTTGCCCAACAAAAGAACCAAGGCTCACGCAGACAACATGAAATTCAGACAGTTGGGAGTGCCAGGGCTCTGTCACAAAACCACAAGAAAACTAGACTGAAGTGACAGAACCCTGACACTTGCCTTCTGCAAGTGAATGGCACATTATTGTGCCATCCCAAAGAGGCACAAAATCACTTTCCCGGACTTTTTCATTAACTGTTCCCTCCTTGTGTATTTTCAATCTGTCCATCTTCAAGAAACGGCTAAAACACATCTCTTCCATCTTTATTTGACACTTTAACTCTAAAACTCTCCTTTCTAATTCTATTTTGTCTATTTGTTTTCTTTTTAATTAAAAAAAAAAACATTTGACCCTTTAAGACTTCCACACTGTTTTCTAACTACTAGCTTGCTCTATTCCTTTTCTATTCTATCTATTTGTTCTCTATTTATTTAGTATATAATTAACAACTACAACAACACAAAAACGTTGTTACATGTACTGCATTGGGCTAACTGAGACTTGTCATAGCAATTAGTGATGGGAAGTTCGGATCATTTTACCGACTTGGACCTTTGAGTCTCTTTCAGCAAAATGAACGAATCTTCTTTTCGAGTCATTCCGTTAATTTCGTTCATTTTAGAAAAATATGATAAAAGTTACTTGTTACTTCCCTAACACATCTACTGCTTACACAAACGTTGATCACACTACAAACAGAACAAAACTATAACGCTATAAGAAACAGAAAAGATTTAATTCATTCTTTACCTTGGTGTTTAGTCTATGATTAGCTCACCTCACCTCTTATCTGACAAGTTTTCTGGTTTGAGTCGTTCGTTCATCACGTGACAGCCCCGTAAGATAAACGAATGACTCGAAAAACCCGAAGACTCGAAACAGGTGAACTAATTCCAGTACAGAACCTAATAGGATGTTGCGCATGCGCGACTGAATGAATCACTCCCCGAGACGACTCGTTCATCCCGAGTCACATTAAAGATTCGTTCAAAATGAACGAATCGTTCAAGAACGACCCATCACTAATAGCAATTCTCTTTTGTTGATTTTGATTGCTTCCATTGACCTCAAGTCGCTTCGGATAAAAGTGTCCGCTAAATAACTACATGTAAATGTAATGTTAAGTTTTTAATGTTCTTCTAATAACCATAAAATGTAGCTGTCATAAAACCAGAAAGAAAGGCTGTATAGAAACTGCTGATCAACTGAATGTGCAAGTGGCAACCATGGTAAAATGTTTTCGTATCTTAAAACAATGTCATTAAATGTCGGCTGTACACTGTAAAAAATACAAATGCATATTTGCTCAAATACTAAAAAATGCTCTGTTCTTGAAAAGACATAAACCCTTGTCAGACCAACAAAATTGCCCCAAATGTTGTCGTAAACTAGTCAAACACAGTTGTCTGAACAAAGAATTTCATATTGTTGAATTGTTAAGGCTGTGTGAGTTCCCAGCATGCATTGCAGCATGAATAAATTGTGCAGTTACTGTTATAGGATTATTGTTTTACTGTTTGCTGACTTAATTTAAACTTTTTGTTGTTGTTTTGTCATTGCTGTTAGTTATTTGTTGCACTGTGTTTTTAACATTTGTTGATTGCAACCGTTCTTGAGGTTTGTGTGTCTAGTTTTGAGGCCTAGAGTATGTTCAACTTCACTCATAAAAAAATAAACCTCAGTAACAGTAATTGTTGTTTCAGTTGCTGTGACTACGCTTTTGCTATTAGCAAAATAAGACAATCAGAATTGCATGAACAAACAAATTTATGTTGGCTAAACAAAGTATCTTTACTAAGAAAAACTAAAAAAAAAAAAAAACAATTGTTGAGAGAACTCAAAAGTCTTACTGTATGAAGTTGCCTTACTTTTTCTCCAGTGTTTATTTTTTACAGTGTAGTAGTGATGGGAAGTTCGGATCATTTTACCGACTCGGTCCTTTGAGTCTCGTTCAGCAAAATGAACGAATCTTTTTTCGAGTCATTTCGTTCATTTCGTTCATTTTAGCAAAATATAATTAAAATGTTACGTTTTACCTCCCTAACACATCTACTGCTTACACAAACGTTGATCACACTACAAACAAAACAAAACTATAATGCTATAAGAAACAGAAAAGATTCATTCATTGTTTACCTGGGTCTAGTCTGTGATTCGCTCACCTCGCCTCTTATCTGACAAGTTTTCGGGTTTGCGTTGTTCGTTCATCACGTGACAGCCCAATTAGCTAACCAACGCAGTCTGAGCCGGAAAGAGAATTGATTAGTTCATCTCTCGAGTCCTCGGGTTTGAGTTGTTCGTTCATCACGTGACAGCCCGATTAGCTAACCAACGCAGTCTGAGCCGGAAAGAGAATTGATTAGTTCATCTTTTGAGTCTTCGGGTTTGAGTCGTTCGTTCATCACGTGACATCCCCGTAATGTTAACCTATGCAGCCTGAGCCGGAAAGAGAATTGATTAGTTCATCTTTTGAGTCTTCGGGTTTGAGTCGTTCGTTCATCACGTGACAGCCCCATAAGGTGAACGAACGACTCTAAAACAGGTGAACTAATTCCAGTACAGAACCTAATAGGATATTGCGCATGCGCGACTGAACGAATCACTCCCCGAGGCGACTCGTTCGTCCCGAGTCACATTAAAGATTCGTTCAAAATGAACGAATCGTTCAAGAACGACCCATCACTACAGTGTAGCCTATATTTTTATTTATTTGATTTATATTATTTAAGTTGCATTTTCTGTATACTTTTATTTTTGGACTGATAATAGTGAGTCAAATAATTGTATGTGAAAAAGTCAGTGGTAATATCATTGCATTCCTATTGGTCAGTGTAGCCTGACAGTTAGCCTGCCCTGAACCAGGTTAGTTTCCCAGCATACATTCTTAAAAATAAAGGTGCATCACGATGTCATAGAAGAACCCTTTGTCATGTGGAGAGGGAGACGAGAGGCGAGGGGATCCATATGCGAGCTTTTATTAATGGGACAAGACAAAGGCATGGTCAGACAGGCAGGGTCAAAACAACAGCAAACAGGTATATTGGGGTGAGGCTCAAGAGTAGTCCATAGGCAGGCGTGGGTAGATCAGTGGCGAACATAATCCATGGCCTGAGACAGAAGAATAATCCTTATAACGAGCTAGAGTCCAGAAAGGCAGGCGGCGAGACAGACGAAACGAGATGGCCAGGCGAGAATATTAAACTAAGGAAAACTCAGGAACTCAGGAACACGGGAACTAGGAAACTAGGAACCAGGAAACACCGAAACTAAGAAAACTAGGAAACAGTGCTAGCACTTGGAGAGCGCTAAATGCAACTGATACAAATCTCCACATAACACTCCACATTAACACTCCACAATACTTGGTGCTTGCCAAGTGAAAGTCCAGGGCATTTATAGGGCTGCTCATTGGCCACAGGTGTCTGGCGCAATCAGCGTGGTGGATAGTGGGATATGTAGTCCGGGGTGTAGTGCAACAGTCTGTGTGTAATGATAGAGCGAGAGCGACATCTGGTGGTGAGCGGACCGCAGGTCACCGACCAGATTCATGACACCCTTCTTGTCTAAATGGTCCCATAAAGAACCTTTAACATCTGAAGAACCTTTCTGTTTCACAAAAAACTAAAATATCCAAGCTATAAGTTAACAGTTAATCATTCTAATTCGCTGATTTGTTGCTCAGGAAACATTTTTCATTATCAATGTTAAAAATGGTTGTGCTTATATATAAATATAGTTTATCAAATGATTTTCAGAAGATTTACTTTAATGTCAACTCTTTTGTTTTATAGATGAGTGCATCCAAACCCCAGGGAAGGTAATTCTGCACAGATTCCTAGAATCATGGGATAACAATTGTGCTGCATTAGTTACACAATTAACATCTATAAAAACTGGATAATTTAGAGAATAAATATTAAAATTAATTGCAGATTAAATTCAAATAGGTAAGG
>NW_026127989.1:0-36348 GCF_022985175.1 Labeo rohita | reverse complement strand
AACAGATATTTGTGTTTGCTAAACTTAACAGATGGATAAGTAACCCAGCTGCCTTACAATTTAAGTTGATTCAAGTCAAATATCTAAGTTGTCACTTAGTATTATTTAACATTTCAAGTTCAACTTTTTTTGAGTTGACTGAACTTAAAAATTTTAAGGCAGCCAGGTTACAAATTATTTTAAGTTGACTCAACAAATTGTTTTTTACAGTGTATGTTTAATATATCAGAAGATGGCAGGTGGGTTTGGGGACGTTCTAAAACGCTTAACGTGAAAAACGCTTAACGTGGCTTAATGCATTAAAACACCATTTAAAAAATACCAAACTCAGTAAACACATTATTAATAAATGATACTACTTACAGATGTAACGAAGCGGAGATGAGACGAGGATCTATGTGCAAGAGTTTATTGTACATCCAAAGAAAACAACAAATTATCCAGAACGGGGAACCCTTAGAATCCAGGCAAGAACAGGGAGCAACCATCACAGACATTAAACAACTGACCAAATACAGGGGAAAGACAAGGACTATTTATACACAGGGTGAGGTAATGATCTAATTGGTAACCGGGGTAACTGATGAGGGAGTGGGTGTGGTTCAACGAAGATCCATGGCAACAAACAAGGGAACAGAGGTACAGGGAAGCAGGGAACAATAAGATACAAAAACTACAAAATAAAAGTCCTTAAACACGAACACAGAAGACAAAGACCAGGCACATGACATAACCCCCCCTCAAAAGAGTGGCTTCCAGACGCTCCAAACAGAAATACCAGTCCAGGAAGGGGGAGGAGCTCAGGCAGAACTGGGGAAGGGATGGAGGGCCAGGTCCATGTAAGGGGAGATAAACAAGGGACTGAAGCAGAGCAAGAGGCCAGGGTGGAGTCGGCCAGATGGGAGGAGCTGAGGACCACCAGATCATGAGAGAAGACCTCCACGGCGGAGCAGGCGGTACCCAGCAGGGCGGAGCAGGAGGCTCAGGAGCCCTCCAGGGCGGAGCCGGAGGCAGAGCAGGTGGCACTAGAGCCCTCAAAGGTGGAGCCGGAGGCAGAGCAGGCGGCGCTAGAGCCCTCCAGGGCGGAGCCGGAGGCAGAACAGGTGGCACTAGAGCCCTCCAGGGCGGAGCCGGAGGCAGAACAGACGGCGCTATAGCCCTCCAGGTCGGAGCCGGAGGCAGAGCCAGCGACACTAGAGCCCCCAAGGGCAGAGCCGGAGGCACAACAGCCCTCCCAGGCGGAACAGGAGGCGGAACAGGAGGCGGAGCAGGAGGCGCAGCAGCCCTGCGGGGCGGAACAGGAATCTGCATCACGCTCTGGGACCTGGGGAGAGCAGGGACAGAGGAGGCAGACAGAATAGAGGGAGAAGGCGCAGCAGCCCTCCAGGGCGGAACAGGAGGCGGAGCAACCCTCCGGGGCGGAACAGGAGGCGGAGCAGCCCTCCGGGGCGGAACAGGAGGCGGAGCAGCCCTCCGGGGCGGAACAGGAGGCGGAGCAGCCCTCCGGGGCGGAACAGGAGGCGGAGCAGCCCTCCGGGGCGGAACAGGAGGCTGCGTCATCGACTGGGACCTGGGGAGAACAGTGACAGAGGATGTAGACAGGGAAAAGGGAGAAGCAGAGAGTTTGGTGGTTAACGCCCCCTCCGTAAGAGGTTCTACGGCTGGCGCCGACACCTCTGGAGGCATTGGCGCAGCTTCTCCGACGGGGAAGGCCTCTGGAGCAGACTTGAGACCAGACGAGAGCTCTGGTGCAGGCTTGTGATCAGACGAGAGCTCAGAGGCTGACCTGTGAACAGGCGTGACCTCAGGAGCACAGTGTGTAGCCCACACACACCACATGGCCACTGCCATTAAGGGAAGAGCAGCAGCGATAACGTCACTTGGCTTGTGAAGATCTGCTGTAACGTGGCTTGACTCGGGAACAACATGGCTTGACTCGGGAACAACATGGCTTGACTCGGGAACAACATGGCTTGACTCGGGAACAACATGGCTTGACTCGGGAACAACATTGACTTGGCTTGACTCGTGGGGAACAGCTGCTGTAGCTTGACTCGGCCCTGTTCTTGCCTGGTTTCTCAGTGTTCCCCGTTCTGGATTATTTGTTGTTTTCCTTGGATGTTCAATAAACTCCTGCACATAGATCCTCGTCTCATCTCCGCTTCGTTACAACAGACAAGCATATGAGTCCAGAATAAGATCGCGTTAAGCGTTTTCCTTCCACAGAAAACCGTTATAAGAAAAGCGCTTAATAAATAACGTGGCTTAATAAATTAAAACAGTGTTTTTGAAAAAAAACAAACTCAATAATCATTATTAATAAATCATTCAATGTACAGACAAACAGATATGAAGCCAGAATACTAATGCAACAAGTTCAATTACGCGTTAAGCGTTTTCATTAAAGATATTGACATTGATTATTATAACACTGTTTTAATTTATTAATTCAGGTTAAGCACTTTCCTTATAGGGTGAGTGGGGGAAAACACCCCCTCAAGAACGGGACAATGACATAAATTATAAACAAAGTATGAAAAATGTCCGGAGTTTTCATGATATTAGATTTTTAACAAAATTTAAATTTGTACCAAAACGCCCACCCCCCCAACGCCCACCCCCTAGCTAACTAGCTACCTGATGCTAACTTGATGTAATTTTTAAATATAAAATCCAAATATTTTTATTCAACCAGCTAGTTAGAATTCATTTGATGGAAAATCAAAGGATTTGATGTTCAGAACAGAGTAACTACAGTAATTGGGGGTGTTTTACCCCACTGACTATGTCTGAGAAAAAAATATGTCATTCTGAAAATATAATTAAAAAAAAAAAAATTAAACTACTGTCACACCCCCGGACTATTTAGTTGGTTTCTCCCATCATCTCCCCCGCTGCTCTGTGTGTTTTGGTTCCTCTCTTATTTCCCACACCTGTGTATCCTAATCAATGTGTCTTTATAAGTTTGTGTCTTTGCTTTGTTGTTTGTCGGACTTTAATGTTACCACCCAGTGTTCCTGTGTTTCCTGTGCTTCCCGTTGGATTTATTAAATACCTTTCGTTTTATTACGTCGCTGTTCGTGTGTTTCGTCTGATCGTGACAGAAAGTCCGACCAACTACAGTTTTTCTCCGCGTTTTCCCTCATTTTGTTTACCGTTCTTTTTTCTCAGTCCTTTTGTTTCTGCTGTGTTATCACAATGAATCCCCTACTCCATCCGGAATTTATCCTCCTTCGGCTGAAGCAGGGGGATCTACCGCTCGAGGGATATACCGTCATGTTCCAACTAGTAGCTCACACCACCAGCTACCCAGATGGCCCTCGAGCCGATTTCGCCTCGTTTGTGGAGTGGACACTGGCGAGAAACCGATCCTCGTTTCCCGCCTGTTCCTTGGAGAATCTCGCCAGTGTCACTCCGGACCCAGATCCCAACAAGCCACCACCCCGACCCGCGGAATACCAGCCAGAGCCCACCGATGACGGAGAACTAAAGCCTGCTGCAACCAGCGAGCCATCGCAGAGAGGAGCGACAGAGCTGCTGATTGCCACGGAGCCTGAGATGCACGAGCCGTCAGACCAGGTGCGTGAGTCGGCCACTATGACCGCGACGGTGGAGATATCAGTGGAACGGAAATTGCTGAGGACAGCATTATCCACTGCACCACCACTGAGGGTGAGCTTAATTGGATTTTGGGACATACGATAAAAGACAATGAACCTGATCTATGTTTCCCTGAGGATTTAAATATTGAACCCCCTGTAAATTCTGAACTGTCCATCTACTTAAATTTCCCACCCACCCTCCCTCAGTTACCTCTGTTTAATGGCCATAATGTTTCAACCTTGCCACAACTGCTGCCTGTCAGTCCCTCTGCTCACCCTCAGCCCACCATCTGTGCAGTGGGTTCGCTGCAGGTCTGCCAGTCATCATCAATGTCATGGCTAGAGGATCCCTCATCTCCGCCTTCATCCTCTGAGTCCTGGACTCCGCCTCGGCTCTCCGACCCTGCGGCTCCACCCCGTCTCTCAGCTCCCTCGTCTCCACCGTCGCCCGTCGGTCCACCAGCTCCACCGGGCTCCATCGTCCTTTCGGCTCCGCCCCGGTCTGTCGTCATCCCACCTTCGCCTCAGGACTCCACTCCTCCGGCTGCGCCTCGTCGCTCCGTCCCACCGGCTCCGTGGAACTCCTCCATCCCTCTGGCACAGCCTCAGTCCTCTGTCGCTCCGGCTCCGCCACGGACCTCTGGATCTCCGCCTCCGCCTTGGTCGCCAGAGCCTTGGGCTCCGCCTTGGCCCTCCGGATCCTCAGTGTCGCCCAGGATCATTGGCTCTCCGTCTCCACCTCGGGCTCTACCACCACCTGCTCCGCCTCCGTCGGTCAGCCCCCGGGAGTCGTCAGCCTTTCCTCCACCATGGCTCCTCCCTCCATCGGCTCCACCGTGGGGTTCCATCATGGCTGCGGTCTGGGTCTCACCTGGCTCCTCCTGCTCCAGCCCCCTCCTGTCACCTCCTTAGCTCCTCCCTCCGTCATCACCTCCCTGGACTCTGTATTTTGCCCTCCTCCCGGGAGTCCATCCTCCACTGAAACCCCCTCCTAGGACTTTGGACAGTTTTTCCTGTTTGTCGGCGCGAGGACGCGCCTTCCGGGAGGGGGATGTAATGTCACACCCCCGGACTATTTAGTTGGTTTCTCCCATCATCTCCCCCACTGCCCTGTGTGTTTTGGTTCCTCCCTTATTTCCCACACCTGTGTATCCTAATCAATGTGTCTTTATAAGTTTGTGTCTTTGCTTTGTTGTCTGTCAGACTTTAATGTTACCACCCAGTGTTCCTGTGTTTCCTGTGTTTCCCATTGGATTTATTAAATACCTTTCGTTTTATTACGTCGCTGTTCGTGTGTTTCATCTGATCGTGACAACTACAGTATCTGTATCTGGATTTCATCTTGTGGTTATTTGGGGGAAAATAGTAGGGTTAGTTTTCCCATACTCTACCGTTTCTGTTATTTAGTTATTTTTTTTATTATTATTATTTTTTTTTTTTTAGATAATCATCAAGTGTTCTAAATTAGAAGCAAATGAAGTATAAGTACAATATTGATATGTATCTAATAATACCTATCCTTATTTGTAAAATCCACTATCAGTCGACATTAAAAAATAAAAACATATGCACTTTAAGACTGAACATGACCACCTCTACCCTCAACAAGCTATGGTGGGTTACAGTATGTTTTGAATATATTTACAGACCTCTTTCACAAATGATGTGACAAACGCCACTGCCCAGACATCAGTCAAGCTGAAGAAATCTTTTCCATAGTAATATTTCTTCAGTTTGGCCAATATATCTGTCCAGTTGACTCCTTCTCCACTGAGTCTTTTGATGATTTTGTCTTTCACGGTCTCTAGTTTGGTGGACCAGTCTGGTTCTTTGTATAAGGAGGCCATGCACCTTCAGAGAAGAACATACTGCTGTCATTTTTGACATTCAACCCAATTTAATCTCTGTGTGTTTGTTGTTTCTCAGGGTTCGTACCAGGTGGATCCAGAGACTCCGCTCAGATAAAGGATGCAGTCCAGAAGACCCGCTTTATCAAGCTCAACCAGGGATCCCAGCAAACCCACCATGGCTCTTTGTCCTCCTCCAGAACCCAGTAATGCAATGTTTGGCACTTTATCCTGAAACACACACACACCACTTAAAGCTTGAGCCTAATGGCATGGTTTTTCACAATCAAGAGAGTAAAACTATTCACTGTTTGACATCTGATGTTCATTGGTCACAGAATTATTTGGTTCATTATTAAGTCAAACAGTTAGATATATGAAGTATAACCTAAGAAGTTTTACCTGACTGCAGTGTATATTAAACTTCTGCAGGCATTGTAGAACAGTGTTTCTCCTTCTGGCTACAAACTCTTCCTCCTTCTTATTTAGAGAGTGTTTGATTCTCACCTCACCGCTGCAGCAGACACAAACAGACAGAGCAGTGTTGAATTTAACCTCACCTATTTGATGTAAATATATTTTAAGTGCAATTAATTGTAATTGTTTATTCTCTGAATTGTCCAGATTTTATTGATGTTAATTGTGTAACTAATGCAGCACAATTGTTATCCCATGATTCTAGGAATCTGTGCAGAATTACCTTCGCTGGGGTTTGGATGCACTCATCTATAAAACAAAAGAGTTGACATTAAAGTTAATCTTCTGAAAATCATTTGATAAACTCATATATTTATATATAAGCACAGCCATTTTTAACATTGATAATAATGAAAAATGTTTCCTGAGCAACAAATCAGCGAATTAGAATGATTAACTGTTAACTTATAGCTTGGATATTTTCGTTTTTTAGTGAAACATTGACATGATCTACATAAAGCTTTAAAGCATATACTCACAGTTCCTGTGGATCCTAAGTCTTCAGCAGCAGCACCACAAATATAACAGCACAGCAGGAGTTGTCTCTCTGAACGAGTGGAAGGTGCTCTTTTATAAGGCTCTTTATAAGTCTGTCTTTGTGGGGAGTGGAAGTGAAGAATGTGAAGTTACACAATCATTCAAAGAGACCATGAAAAAAGCGATGTTTTCTGGTACATTCATTCTGAAATTCCCCTGAAGGCAACTGATCAGATTTATGTGGGTGTGTTTGGGCAAGTTTGTGTCAGGCAACAGGTTGATCTGAATCTTGATGAACATCTTGATAGACGCTTCTTTTCACCGAGAAACGGAGAAAGGCTTCATGCACATCAGTTTACCAAAGACTAGTAGTATTAATGATAAAATGAAACTTTCAAGTGGATATTATTACAATAATACATTCTAAACTTTCCTGCAGACTTTGAATCGTGGTCGGAGCCCTGATTCAAAAAGACACCAAAAATGAACAAATAGATGTTTGTGTGTGTGTGTGTGTGTGATAGAGAGAGAGAGAGAGACAGAGACAGAGACAGAGAGAGAAACAAATATATTCCAGTTACATGGACTGTTGATCTCTTTTGCTTAATGTACATCGGTCATCTGGATACAATGAAAACTGTCTTATGTGCATCATGCTCTGCATATAAAGCATTATGTGCACAGAGTACTTTTATGATGTTTATAAAATCATTCAGGGGGTTAAATTAGTTTAAATGCCAGAGTTGATCAGTGGCCTACAGTTAAAAAATCTTTAAAGGACCACTAAAAGACAATGAATGATGCAAGAATTCATCACTTTAAGTGACTAATTTCATGCACTAGAAGAATTATGTGACACAGAATGCAATCATTTTTCTTCCTTTATTTAGTTATGCATTTTGCCCCAAAAGCATTTCATTTTGTGCACATCCTAAACACCAAACCATTTTAATTCCCTACATGTCATTCACATGAGGCTGAATGTACTAATTATTTCAAGGGATTGGATAAAATATATATTTTTTAACTACATGAAAATTATATATGAAATATGTTGAAACTAAAATTTCTGACGGTCACAAATGTCACAAAATGTGACCATTTAATCGTGGTCACAGCCCTGATTCAAAAAGACACCAAAACTCCTGACTTGATTTTTAGTCTTTAGACCTACAGAGGGTAGTGTAGGTGTTTAATGAACTAGAAGGGAATTCATGACATAAACATACTGATAAACATTTTGTGTTTATGCCAAATGAAGTTCTCTGGTATAAACCAAGGGAATATATTAAGAGCTGGATTGGATGGGCCAAGTGTGGCATTGATGAAGAACATGGTCTGTCTAAACACGCCTTTACACGAAGAGCTTTTCTCTTGAAGTTCATGTGAGGAGTAAAATGAACAAAGCATTTAAATTTTTTTGTTAAGTCAACTGGAAAAAAAATTGGTTGAACTCAATTTTTCATGTTTTCACAACTATGAACCACGTCTAACTGACATAAATTATTCATTTTTCTTCAACATCATAACTTAACTATTTGAGTTTACTGGACTTTGCCAAGAAGTTTTGGATATCTAGAACCAGATTTTTTATGAAATCAACACAACTACAAAATTGAAACGCAACAGACACGTTGCATCCAAAAACACAAACATAAATAATTGTCTTGCAAAGATACAAAAACACTACGAAAGAAAAACCTTCACATATACACAGCTCACACAAAAACATGCAAACTTGTCTATGCACACACCCATCTTAGTGCCAAAATAGTACAAATAACTCTCCTTGTCATTATCAGATATTTTCATTGCAGAAACAAGTGTACATGAAGAATTCACAATAAGCTGTGTTCTTCATATTAAACTGTTCAAAAACTGTAAATTCCCAATTGTAGAAACATGACAATGAAAGAGGAAGTACTACAAGGTAACAAAAAAGAAGTCAGTTTAAAAAAAAATATAAAATAAAAAAAAGAACAACAAAAAAACAAAAATTCCAATGTTTGACTTAAAAAAATGAGATCTAAAACAACAATGTTCTGAAAGTTTAAACCAGTACAATGATTAAACAGTAGCATAAAGTAAAAAGATTTATTTTGTTTTCTGTCTTATCACAGCAACTTGCTTTTCAAAGAGTGAAATCTTGCGGTACAAGAGTCTGATCTGACTCCAATGAACAGGTGCTGTATCACTTCAAAAGTGACTTTTAATTCCTCTGGATAGTCGAGGTTTAATGCGTACACCAGGCCCATCAGGTTCAGAAAAGCATTAGGTATAATCACTCAGGTGGTGCATTACCACTTTTTCCTCAATCACCAGGGCAACGTCATAGAAGGCTGGGAGAGGTTTCATCACATTTTCCACAACCACTAGGATTCCAATCACCACACCCTTGATTCTATCCTCTTCAGTCACTGGGCTTCACAGAATGTAAACAAAACAAGGCACTATTACTTAAAAGCAATTACACAAACGTAGACCCCAGACCCCTGCAAATTAAGAGATCTAATGTTCAATTTCCCTTTAGGCTGCGTTTACACTAGTGCGTATTCGTTTTAAAATGCTTAATTTTTGCTAAGGTTACGCCTATAGTTTACACGGTTACACTTCATTTTGATAGTCCACTTTAGACATTCTACTAACTATAAGTAACTTTGCAACTACATGTCAACTTATTCTCATTAGTTTGCAACTACATGTTGACATGTTTACTCTAATGACTAGTTGACATGCAGTTGCAAAATTGCTTACTGTTAGTAGAATGTCTAAAGTGGACTATCAAAATAAAGTGTTACCGTTTACACTACTCAGGTGTTTTTAAGCCTCAAAAATGGAGACTTTCGAAAACGCTGCAGACCATGTTTTAGTTTGCAAACTCTGGGGTTGCATGTCAGTGTAAATGGACCAAAACGGAGACATTTTAAAATGATAGCGTGACTGCCCACATTTACTCTGCGTATCCTTGATGATCGTGTAAATAATAACATCATGCTCATTGTTGTACACCAAAGATATGTATAGGTAGATTCCCCATTCGACCGCTTTAAGCACGTGCTGTCACGCTGGCACAAGAGGGCAGAGGCAGAGATAACGGTTGCACAGTTTATTCTTACAGAAGTGCAACAACAGAGTGATACGGTGAAACACAGGTAAGTAGTGAAGTCTTTTTGAGCGGGTGATTCACAGCCGTTCCGGTAGACACAGATAAGTATCCAGTCAGTAGACAAAACATTCCACAAGAACAGTTCAGTCACTTCTCTTAAAAGTGTTTAAACCTCCTTCCTTCACAGATGCGTTCCAACCAAGATCCTTTAGGAAATCCTTGTGAAGAAAGTACACAGATGGAGAAGCGTGCATCCACAGGTAACAGGAACAGATATGATACCAGCCGGTGAGTAAAGCAAACAGGTAAGTCTTTATACTGTGGTGGTGATTGGGTGCACAGGTGTAAGTGATCAGTAATCAGGTGATGGTTCATGGTGCTCTGGTTTAGGGATTGCGTGGATGACGTGACATGTACACACATCCGCCATCTAAATAATAGGGCATCTACCTATACATAGCTATGATTGTACTTGCATGAATGGTCATGCTACATGCATTTTCAGTTGTGTAGTGTAGACTGAGATTGTTTCTGAAATGCAGCAAAAACACCAGAGGATCGTTTTCATTTTAAAATGCCATTTTAAGGGCCTTACTTGTTTCAGCTTACCTTGCATATCTCTTAATGAATTTTGAAGGAGTCTCTTGCATGTACCATGGCAGGCCCAGCCATGCTGCTGTCCTCATCCTTTGGTTGTTGTCTGTAAAATATAGGATGGTTAAAGTACCAGCTTTATTTGTTCAATCCTTTGTTTTTCTTTATTCATTTATCTTTTCTCCCTCTCCCTCTGTTTTTGATGCTTTTTATGCATATACATTTGTTGTAAATAAATCACCAGTGATGTGATGCAACAACAGTTGTTTGTTACCTTCTTGTTCAGCACCAAAATAAGATTTAATAGTGGATGTACCACACACTTTGCAACACTTTAAAGGAAATAAAGGATAGGTTACCAAAGATGATAACTGTCATTTACTCACTAACATGCCACTCCAAACACATGCAGAAATATTCATACCTTCATTCCATACAAAGAAATTATCAGTGTTATATATAATACTATAAAGGACAAGTCAACACTATAAAAAAAAATGCTGTAAAAGTAGTGGATTAGTCATGTTGCCTATTTTAAAAGTTTTCTGATAATAACTTTGTGTAATAAACTGATCATATCAGATGGGCTCTTCGGTCACTTCTGACCGGAATTTTTTAAATAAAAAAAAATTAAAAATCGTAGCTTCATCGGAATGGTACGAAACTTAGTGACTTTTATGGTACTTGGTATATGAACACACAAAAAAATTGGGGACAGGATTTGAAAAGTCTAAGTGGTCGTAAAAAAAATAGTCACACTCAGGGCCTTCGGGTCAAAATGACCGGCCATAGGAAATGAATGGGAAATTGGCAAAAATATGAAAATACTGAGTTTTTTTGTGCATACAATCTACAAATCAGCCACAATCCAGAAAAAAAGCACACAACAGTGAAGGGGTGACTCTCTAAAACATCAGTAGTGCAAAACACTACAATACACACACACACACACACACACAAAAACACACACACACACACACAAATGAACGTGTGTCATTTCAAAAGCTAATTTTGGGAAATGTGTGAAATAGAAGCAATCAATGTAAGAAATAAAGTGCACAGCAATGAAAGCATGAGACTAAGCCATCAAGGTTGCAAAATAGACACACACACGCACACACACATAGGGAAATATGAGACTGGTGAGACTGTAACAGAGAAATGTGAGAATATGTGAAACAAAATCAATGAATCAAATAAAAGGGAGACATTGGATCCAAAATGCAAAAGTCACACACCATGTCTCTCTCTTGAACACACACACACACACACACACACACACACACAGGGAAATATGAGACTGTAACAGAAATGTCTAATGCAATGTTCAGGTTTAACTGTATTATAAAGTAAAACTGGCGCTTCAAATGACCAGTTAAACCAATCAAACAAACAAAAAACTTGGCAAATAATAAAAAAAAATAGTCTTTGATAATCTCATATGATATATTAAAATCCACAACCTGAAAAGGCAAAGGCAAATATGTGCAAAAACAACTAGAATTCACAAGCCCTTCTACAGAGAGCAGTACATTCACCTAGTGGTTAAAATATGACATTGCTTGATAATTATGCTCACTACACCACCAGATGGCACCAATCTGACTTAAAAAAATTGTTTTCTATAGGCCAGGGCCCGTATCCCTACCCAGCTAACATTGGTCCGACGGCAACGTCGTGTCCCTGGCCAAAAATAGTCGCGGTAGGACGGCATAAATCCGTAAAAATATGTAACACAGAACTCTGCCTAAAAATGCATTCAGATACGTTTGTACATGCATAAAGTTCTCTGGGGTTGCATATATAATTATTACTTTAAGTTTTAGCTCCGTGTAGTGCAATACATACACTGTTGTGAACCAGTTGTGAGAGGACGTCCACAAGGTGACGTCCTTTACACGTGCATTTATAGTCCATCATGACCCTGTATGAAATCAGTATGAAATATGCAAAAGCAATTGTGCTTACACCTTGATTATTACTGTAATACTTTATTTAAGTGCCCCAAGTAGTTTTAAGACGACCACGTCTAGTCAAGCATTACCCATTCAAAATAAATAAAGAAATAAGTAAATTAGTAAATAAAAACAGGAAATCGTAATGAAATAAACGTAATTTGGTATTTCTATCTTGTTTAATTAATATGTGCCATATGGTTAAGTGATTGCAAAGCCACTGAATTTTAGTTATAATTCTACCCGTTTTCCATAAATTTCAATACGATTTTATTATTTTAAGTTTATGCATATACATATAAAACAGATATCTCTGGTCAACATTTGAAGTCTGGGTGAAGATTACCAAAACTGTGCTGCCAAGATGTTGCAACAAATCTCGCGGTGGGATAGATTATCTCGCGATAGGATAGATTATCTCGCGATGGGATAGATTATCTCGCGATAGGATAGATTATCTCGCGATGGGATAGATTATCTCGCAATACAATACATTATCTCGCGAGAAAGCCTTAACGTTTTTCTTTCCATAAACACAAGGAAAGCGCATCGGTGTGTTGTAAGGCTTTACAAATTATTCTACTAAAATCTACTGGTGGGTAAGTACATTTTGTAGTATTTTATTAATGTGGTCGAGTTGTACTTGTTTGACACGAAGGAAAATGAAGAAATAATGCGCACATTGTCAACTGAAACGTAGTTTGAGTTTGGCTAAAATTAGCTAGTATGCTAAAAGTTTGTTTTTAATTAATGCTTGAACAACAAATACATATCTAAAGTGTCAAGGGTATACACAAAATGTTTGCATAAAATAACACAATGAAATGAAAGGACTTCCTAATTCACAATAACTTAAAAGTACCGAAGAAATACACAGATTGTATAGCTTTTTTGTTTGTAATCTCCTTTATGGTGCTTATATAAAAATCTAATTCCTTAAGTACCACAGAAAAAAAATAGGTTTCTGATTGCTTAATTTTTACAGTAAACAGTTTAGATATGGGTTAAACATTTATATAAATTTGTTAATATTCTAATTTGTCATATGTCCTTGTATGTGATAAAGGTAAAATTGTGTGCCCAACACATTTAGATGCAACGTGCCCGACCCCTGACTTGTTCAACACTATGTTAAGTTGTAAGTTTTTGACTGCTTTGTGTAATATTAAAAAAAGAAATCATGCTTTAAAAAAATTGCTGTTTACTTTTAATAGTCATTGAACCTTAATCTATGTTTCTCTGTATGTTCTCAGTGGATGTTCAAATCACACCTGCACGTACAAACCTATCAACATTCACGCCTTCACCAGTAGCAAGTATGTGATATCTAAAGTCATTTGCAAATTGCAAATCACTATAACGGTCAAATAGCATCACTTCTTTAATGTTTTAATCAACAGCTGGGCTGTCACACTTCCAGGAGGAAAGAACAGGTATGCCACCAAAAATTACTGTGAATGTGCTACAGTTCTCAATTGATTTTTATATCATCATTACTGAGTTATGGAATTAATATCCCCTTCCATGGCACAAGTAATTTTATCACTTCATTCAGCAGGTATGCAAGGTTTAGATGTAAGATATTGTTTGTGAGCTTTCATTTTGGATAATAGGGTCCTCTTTCCATTATGTGGATTCATAGGACAAAAGCATGTTATTGTTAGAACGTTTAATAGTAAAATTGGACAGTGAAATGCTCCAAAACTAACACATCATATGTAATATTACCACAAAGGACAATTTAATCCAACCTCACTGGATCTTCAAAGACAGAGGCAAAGGACCACATCTCATGAAATGGCTACCCCCAGATGTATGTCCCTGTATATATTCATAGTACAATTTGACAGTGAAATTCTCTAAAACTAACATGTTCTTTTTAATATTACCATGAAGGACAATTTACTCAAACCCTACTGGATCTTCAAGTAAGACCGAGGCAAAGGCCCACATCTCATGAAACGGCTACCCCCAGAAGTATGTCTTTTTTTTTTTTTTTTTTTTAATTTTCACAGTGTGGTAATGTGTATATAACTTAAAGTGATTGCAAAGCTCTTTATAAACATCTTCAAAATTCCATAGATAAAATGGTCCTTTATTTCTATTACTTTTATTTTTTCCAACAGTGGATGCACAACATGACACCAGTGGAGGTCGAGGTTAACATCAACAACACTCGTGGACCCGTGGACACGTGTTGAGGCGTAAGTGCTAATGTTTAAAAAATTATCAATCTAAATGTGTACGACCACAAAGTAGCTTTTTTTTCCCTGTTACAGGGCGAGACAAACACAGTCCTGTCAATTACAGAATAAATGTTTACTCCATGTTGCCTTGTAATACCAGCTACAGTATCTATAAAAATTTGAAGAATATGTTATGATTTTGAATGTCCAAGTAACACTTTTAAGATGTTGTAGTACTAATCAAAAGATTACATGGTTAATGACACTTTATTGACACTCCAAGGGTGCAATTCAGGTCACGACCCCATTGTCATTGTAAGTAGTACATCAGACCTTAAGTAAACTTTCAGATGATCATTCGCCAGTTTTGGTCTGTTTGCTCTGTTAAAATCTCTAACCACAATGTAAGATTAACATTAGAAGATGTTTCAAAAGATTAACTTCTGTGAAATTTTTAAAACATGTATTTATGTCTTTTGTGATTCATTAATTTACATTAGGGTGCGATTTGTCTTGTAGGGTCACATAACGAACAGCCATCTGTCAGACAGAAAAATTCAGGAACCCTCTTCCAGGCCATGTGCCAGAACCGAATGAGGTATTGTAATTTGTGTCATGTCATTCACATAAAGAGGATTCATAAACTAAATTCAAATTCTTATTTTTTTTTTTTACACTTTTCATTGTAATGTCTACATAGTATTGTCTCCAGTCCCAAATTCATCATTGCCATCCCAGTCCCAGACGACCCCCCAGTGTATGTGAGAACTTTGCTGTTGCATCTTATTTTATACACATTACACCTTAATGACAACACAGCCTAATGTATAAATACATACATTTCTCAGAATCAGAATTCATACAGTTAAAAATATAGGGGCTACAATGTCTGTCAATGCACAGCAGCCTTAATACTCACAATTGAATATAGAATAGAACAGGTATAGCCAACCCTGGTCCTCGAGAACCACTGCCCTGCTTGTTTTCCAGCTGTCCCTGCCCTTCCAGCTTCTGATTGACAACTGATCCATTACTAATCAGCAGTATGTAAGGCATGGATCGTTAGAAAACAAGCAGGGCAGTGGCTTTCGAAGATCAGGGTTGGCTGCCTTGGATTTACTCAACGTTAATGATTATATGGCTACAGTAATTGACGATGTAGAATTGGACAGACAGACATTGGCAGACATTCTTGTTAAAACTGCCTTCAATAATGTACACAATGGTCCTGAAACTCTAATAACAGCATTTCCTAATGTTGTGTTGCTACTTGACAGCTGCATTGTGGAGAGAGCACAGAAGTGAGGGTATGTATGTTAATAGTCTTTTCCAGCCATGGGGTTGTCATATTCAAAATTTAATGTACATTTTACACTTATATATTTTATTAATTTTTTTATTTACATTTTTAAATAGGTGGCACCAGACCCTCACGGAGCGCTTACCCTATGTCAACTGCAAGTAAGGAATGTGATGTGAATATGTGACATTTACAACACTGGCCATAAAGTAAAAAAAAAAACAGTAAAGCAAAGTCTGTAAATGTTCTGAGTTTGTTATCATCCTTTGTTAGAGGTTCAATAGTTGTTAACTAAAAATCGAATGGCAATATTGATACCAGTGTTTTTGCTCTGTCAATTCAGTCTTGCTCTTCAGTTTTTGCAGCCCTATATTCACCGAAATCAGCAGGCAATGAAGACTGGTTTAGGTTCTAAAAAAACAGTCAAGCCTAATGCCCTGCGTAAACACAAAATGTGACAGCAAGTGTCATGTTCACTTTTGGAGTTTAAGTAGTCTTGTTTGAAGGGTGTGTGTATATATTAATGTGCTGATTTTTCTTTCAGGATTCCAAAGGAAGGTCTTTTTTCATGCTGTTTGGTTTAAAAGATGAACTTGAGCGAATATCTGCCATTCTGGACCCTGGCAAGTCTACATCATCTTTTAAAAGACTGGATTAAGAGAGTGACCTAAAATCCTTTGAAGAATACATCAAAGATGATGAAAAGAAGTGGATCTGTGTAAGTTCCAAATTTAACAAAGCATAGGTGTATTATATTTGTGTATATACATACATACGAGCAGACACACAGAGAACTGTGTACTTTTTATAATATCATATCACATTATTTTGATTGTGGTGTCACTTTTAGGTTCAGCAACTGTCCAGAGTTGGTGGATCTTCTGTCAGGGACTGCGTTAACCAAATCATGAACAGGTATGTATTTACCTTGCATAGTTTGTGTGTATTGCTGCATAATATTTCAGGAACAATGTATATGATTGCCACAATAATAAACTCAGCCTTTGATTTTACTTAAGTTCATGATTTATTGTCACACACTATTATATCTCCTTATAAACATGCCTGTTTTTGTGTTGAAGTTTTAAGATGTCAGTACTGACTCAATTAGGCAGACTGAAAACAAGGCATCACCGTATAATAGCAGTGTAAGCAATGAGTCATTACTTGTCACAAAAATTCTGGATATAGAAAAGGACATAGTTCAGAGTACTTGTTACATGATAGATGGATTGATATGGTTGTGAGAGTATTTGAACATTGCCATGATGCACACTACTGTTAATTTGTAATATTGACCGCATGTTAAAATGTTTCTGAAGTGAAGTAATACTGAATCATTTCTTTCACAGAGTCATGTCAAATGCCTTAATGGCCAAATTCAATATGAGGGGTGGTGGCCAACATGACAAAAAGCCTTTCAAAGCTACAGCTTTGTACTATGTAATTCAAGGTAATTTTGGTTGGCCTTATGACATTAAAAAAAAAAAAGAAATCTCATGTTCCTTGTCTATTATTTATTTAAAAGACCACCTGTCTTTAATAGAAATGTCCTTTTCATAAGATTATTCTAGACTAAAATAACATATAATACTTATTGCTTACTTGTTACTAATGCTTCTTTCATGAAACTGAAAAGTCTTGTTCCATTGTATTTTAAATGTAGTTGTATAACCATAAAGGCATTTTCAAAATAAGTGCATGTTATTTAACTCAAATGTTGCCAATTTATTTAAAATATTCATACTCTCTTCCCTCAGATATGCTCTAAAGAGGTGGAGTTCAACTGCCACAGATTCCGAAATTGACACAGCAGTGGCGGAACACCTAAAACATGCTCCAGGATAAGCTGGGGGTGGTGGCTATAAGAAATGAGCTGTGCTACAGAAATGTGCTATAGTAAACATTTTGAAATAATAGTAAATAAATAAAGATTATAAATATACATATGTGTTCACTTTTATTCTTTACTTTGGTTATGTTCTTGTTTGAATAATGTCTACTTAAAATTAATGTAAATCTTTGAGAAATTTGCTACACACTCAGAATTACCCACATTATACTATTTCTATTTTAATGTTTGTATAGTAGCCGTTTAACAAATGGAAGACATTTAAAAAATGTTATATGCACAAAGTATGTTGTAGTAAATTAGAACGGTCTACTTCTTGCTTAAGTCCACAAACAATGTGTTATTGTTTGTAATTTACACGTGGTTAAAACGTTTTGTAGACGTTCAGGTCTGACTGGACCGTTTTTGGACCATTTTAGAACTTGTAGTAAGTTAAGTTGTCTAAACCTCCAGAATGGGTGTGTGACTATTTTATATGTAGGCATATATACTAAAATTATATTAACACATTAAATTAAATTAATACACAGTATAGACATGCAGAAGATGACACATTTAGACGTCCAGGGACGTCCAGAAAAGACGTGCAGTTCACGTCCAGATAACGTCAAAGACGTCGGTTCAACTTTCATTTTGGAACTATTTTTCAACCATGACGGGACGTGTCGGAGGGACGTCTTTTCAACGGTCCTTACACGTCGAAATGTTTGCTGGGCAGCTCTCGACCTGTGGTTAGAGGCATAGTTCCTTGTTAGTAAGACATATGGGCTCCATAAGTTATCCACAATAAGCAAACTAACAGTAAAATCTATATCTTTAACTCAATCTAATTATAAATGCATTTTAATCTACGTTTTAAGCTTCCTCTGTAGCCGCAGTTTTTGAATAGTGCGCATGCACATAAATGCCTACGGGAACCCCGGAGTATGACGTAAGAGGGAACCCGCGATGAATCAAACATCAAATAAAGCGAAATGACAGGGAACCAAAAATAGTAAATTAGTAGCAGGTGCCATGTTCAATATAGCTGCATTTTGATCTCTAATCGGTTAAATAACATAAGTTATTACACGTCATTAACAACGGCCCTACATTGTTGAAATAATGTGGTTCAAGCGACAGAGATGCGACCTGTTTGAGAAACAGTCGTGACTAGCTAATTCGTTTCCACAACAATGCATCGTACTAGGTTAATCAGCGAGCTATGTCTTTGTACGGGAAACGCATCCCAGACTTGTTGCACATGCAAGTTATTTAAGCTGTTTTGGTAGGGTCTTGTTATTTCGTATTAGCCCACATTATGTATGTTAACAGTGTTATTTAATGAAGCCATATGATTATTATTAATTAGCCAATCTTTGTTACCTCAGTGTTTTATAGGCTATAGTCTAATGCATTTTAAGCCATGGAAACGAATAGTAAGGCAGATGAATTTACCGAGATTAAAACATGTTACTAACGTCAACAGCCAAAAAGGTTCCCTTTCGAGGAACTCGAACTGCATCCTCTAGAGGTCGCTATGGGGAACATCTCCTACGTGACCCGTGTCTGAAGCTATATACAAAAACTACACTGTACTGGCTGGCGACAGCCTAGGACATCGCTGCTGGCGCATCATACCAGTGCGACCGCATTATATAAAAGGGTGCCGGTTAAACACAACATCCTCTTCTTCGTCTTCAGCAACTGTTTTGTTTGAAGCCTGCAAACTCTACCGGTAAGCTTTCTCTTCTTACCTAATATGGCCAGCACTAGCAAGGCGTTTGAGAAGTGTGCGGATCTGTGTCCTAGATTCTTGACACCCGATGACACACATGATCTTTGCGTCATATGTTTGGGCAAGGAGCACGCACGCGATGTCCTCGATGGGGCGATTTGTGTGCATTGTGAGCTTCTTCCTATGAAGAAGAAAGAGGGACAGCCATCTGTTTCCCGCGGTTCGGGACCTGCCGCTGCTCAGGCGCGGAGGAAACTGAGCTCATGGGGATCGCAGGTGGGTCTCGCCGATAAGCTAGATATGGGGCTTTCCCTGTCTCGCTCGTCGGCTGGGGACGAGAGTGAGCTGTTGGAGGATGAAGATGTGATTTCTCTCATATCGTCTGGTCCAGCAGCCAGTGCTTTGCTGGGTTCTACCCAGGAAGAACAGGAATGGTTAGATGAAGAAATGCAACCTGAATCTTCTCAAACCTCCTGCCCCATGTACGATGAGCTGTTGGAGGTTATGGAACGTGCCACGACAAGGTTGGATCTGCCACCTTCTTAAGAAGGTGGCGCCGCGGGGTCGTCTTGACGAGCGTTTCCTTTCTGACCATAACCCCCCGGCTCAAGTGAGCCTTCCATTCCTTCCCGATCTCCATTCAGAGGTTGTGAAGGCATGGAATAAGCCTTTTTCTTCAGGTATTCATAGATTCCAGCATACTAGTTATGCTAATATTGAGGGAATGCGCGAAAATGGCTATGAGAGGATGCCTCCTATTGAAGAGACGCTTGCTAGTTATCTCTCCTTAGGTGTAGCATCATCTCTTAAGGCTCCCTCCTTGCCATCCAAGCCACTTCAGAGAACATCTTGCTTGAATGGCAGGGCATACGCGGCAGCAGGTCAGGCTGTGGCCTCTTTGCACACGATGGGGGTGCTTCAGGCTTATCAGGCTGACCTGCTGAAAGACCTGGATAAGGGCCAGGGGCTTTCCCCTGATGAGGTATCAGAGCTGCGCCATACCGCAGATTTGGCTCTCCGGGCCACCAAGCAGGCCGCCACTGCCATGGGAAGATCTATGGTGGCCATGGTGGTTACAGAGAGACATCTCTGGGTAAACCTGGCTGACCTCGGGAAGAAAGAGAAGGGCTTTCTCCTCGATGTGCCAGTTTCGCCCTCTGAGCTTTTCGGTACTTCCGTTGAGACGGTGGTCGGGAAGTTTAGGGAGGCGAATGCGCGCTCTGATGCTTTCAGAACCTTCATTCCTCAAAGGACCAGGTCTGAGCCCAAACATCAAAGGGGTCCTGGCCCGTCCCGTTCTGAGGATCGGAGACAGGCTCAGAAGGCTAGTGTTGGTTGTCAAGATCTGAGGGAGGTGGTCCAGGTGAGGCGGTCCCTACGCTTTCACTCAAATTTCCACTTAATCTTGCGATAGAAATTCTACAGCCTCTATAATTTCTTCAACAAAAACATGTGGACACCACAACCCTTGCCAAAATTAACCATGGTTTTATCACAGTAAAACTGCTCAATTTTCTGCTGTGTGATTTCTTAATACTTGAAACAATAAAAACAACAACTGTATTAAATCATAGCCATAGATAACTGACTAGAGCTACAACTACAGTTTATAAATAATACAGTTTAATTACAAATTATTAATTTATTTACTTTTATTTTGATAAGAGGGCACCCATTTGGGTCAGAACATCATGTGGACTGAACAACAACTCATTACTGTCCTCATGTTCTCAGATTATTAATTCACAAAGTATTTACTAAAGAAAACAACAACATTTCAATTAAGGACGTGCAATAAATTGGAATTTGATGTCACAAGGGAGAAACTCCTTGATCACCAGAAGAATGACTCCCATACAGCAGAACAAAACAAAATCATAGCAAAATGTAAACTTAAAATAAATGACAAACATGCATGTGTACTTGCAAGTAAAGTATCACAAGTTCATTTCATTTGTCCAACAGTGTGTTTATTGTCATTTTTCTTAAAGTGAACATTTTACCACATCTCAAATGTGGTTTGATCATGGAGATAATGATATTTTAAACTATTAGGCCTTTATGTTTCTGCGTGTTGGCAAAAACCAAAACCAAAAGAAAACTTGAGATAACTGAATTTGAACACGCTTAAGTGCGCCACAAGCTGCTCATTCTTTTTTACAGACAGCGACTGAGACACAGTGACAGAGTGGATCCTTATTTTCACCTCAGGATAAAGGCAAGATATAATTCTTATTGTTTTATGATACGCCTAATTTATTAGCGCTGAATTTGTTTATCTTAGAACTCACAGACATAGAATTAGGGATGCGACTGCCAAACTGTCCCTAGCAATAATTTTGATGAAACAATTAAATATATGTATATGTTTTTGTAATTTTGGACGCATCTGAAACGTCACACCATTGATATTACCTAAGAAGTTAAAGTAAATAGGCTACGTTAGAAAACTGCGCACTTTCATTCAAGCGCATTTAACATGGGCACACCGGGGCAAACCTTAAATTAATGTTGTTCAACTGAATGCACAAATCAAACTGCTAGCTGCAATATCCTGAAAACTGAACACTGAAATAAGAGCTTGTGGTTTATCTGTCAATCAGATGCGCATGAAAGTTGTGTTCGTTCTTACAGCAACAGCAGAGTTTTCTTTTACAACCCAGCAAGCAATTTTTGGTCTAAAAAACGTATATTTGCCGTTGAAACACAGCCCAGACGTCTAGGCTAAAATAAGGTTGTCATTGGGCTGTCAGTGAAAATTTAATAGACGTCTAAACATAGCCCTAGAATAGACTAGACATCATTTAGACCACTATTAAACGAATACATCTGAATGTCTAATAGACATTGAATCTGCGTCTAGGCTAAAACAAGACTGAATTTGGGCTGTCAGTGAAAATCTAATAGACGTCTAACCATAGTCCAATAATAGACTAGTCATCAAACAGACAGCTAATGAACCCCTACATATAAACATCTAAAACACAACAAAATGGCCATCCATCCAAACGAACTACATATACAGCTTTTATTAAGAAAAATAACATTAACAACTTAAGAAAATACAAAATTATAAAAATGCAAAAGAATTAATGACAAAAAATATAAATGCATTACACTCAAATATAAATATTATGATAAAAATATGGAATTTAACAACTTAAGATAATTATATATATATATATATATATATATATATATATATGTATATATGTATATATATATATATATATATATTAAATACCTTATGATATTTAAAATAAATAAATAGTACAAATCAAGAGCATGTTATCACACTTAACATTAAAACATTGCGGATAAATGACAACATAAAAAAAAATTAGATTAAAAAAAGATTAATCAATTTGTTGGTTTACTTATTTTAACAAATAAAACAACCAACAGTGAACTCGAAGGAAATGATTAATTATTGTTTTTTTTCTTGTATAAAATGTTTCCCAACTGCATTCCTCAAGTACAACTCAAGTACAAGTTGGTCATCACTGCATCTGCAAAATAAGAAAAAACAAATAGCAAAAGAAAAGCTTTTTGAGAGAGAACTGAGAGAGAAAGGTCTGAATATGAGGGAACATGAGGGAATTTTTAAAACCCTAAAATAGAAAACAGATTGAGGTGGTTAACAATTGCGGACAAAGTTCACTGACATTTTAAAATCACCAGTAAAGAAGTTATTTTTTACATTTCTGATTTGCGCTGTAACTTATTACGTATTGACACCACAGTGTTTGATTAATGTGGCACACTTTGAAGACTTTAGCTTTCCAGCATCCTTCTGCCACTGTCTTTGAGATTTGTTCATTCAATTCTGCACAACTTTGACACCTGAATAACACATGCCAGTGTCAGGCAGGTAGTATTATATGTGTCACTGTAAAAGTGTCCAAAATTGTCTGGCACAACTAATTTCATAACAACACAGTGATAGCTGCTGTAATTAAAAAGTAGCCCAGTACACACATTAACCTTAAATGTACATGGAATAATTATTCACCCCTACCGTTTTTATTACATTATGTTTTCTGATTGTTCTGTTTTAATGCTGCATTGCACATCTGAGCTATTTGCACTATTTTAATTCTGCTGCAAACTTTTTATAATTGAACATTTTATATTGCAAATTGAAATAATTTGTATTTTTGAGCTTTAGTATCAATTTGGAAGTTTCAAACTAAATCTTATTGTACTTATACAATAACAAAGATACTCTATTTATTTAGCTCATGCTTTCTCTGTATGTAACAAGCCATTGTTCAGTCATAAATTCAATATAATAGTTAAAATAAATGACTGAATTTGTCAAAGATGAGAGTTCTAGTGAGGAAATGTTGTTTTGGAGAGATTTTTTGTTTGTTTGTCTGTTTGTTTGTTTTTTACACCATTGCTGCCCGGATCTCCTCTTTTTCCAACAGCTTTTCCAGATGTAGAAACTCCTCCTCAATTTGTCCAATTCTTCTGAATGTGTGTTCACTGTATAAATTAATATAGATTAATCAAAGCTTTTGTTCTGTTGTTTGCTGTTTTGCCGTTTTAAAATCGCTTGAGTTTGTAAACACATACAAATGAACTTTCACTCTATTATCTATTAAATTTTGCAATGAATCCTCTGATCATATGCATGCTGTACCGTGGGGCCTAATGTTAGTCCATAGGCATCACTATCATCTATGATCTGCTCCCTTCACTAAAATGTCACGGTTCCTACACATGATAACAAATAAAGTATAGATAAACAATGAACACATATACTTACCAAGACCAAGCAGGAAAGTCCTTTATCGTTTGTTGCTTGCCCGTTGATTTCCCACAGGTAAACTTAGTGTTCTCTCCTGTAAAAACAAAATTCAAAACGGCGGAATTATTGCTGGATCTTGCGCCAGTGATCTCTACTAACTTTCAAGTCTCGTGTTGCCAGTAGTCACGTCTCAGTAGGGCGACAATTGCGGTTGGGAATTGTTATTGCATATTTATTTATAAATTGAAAGAAAGTCAAATTATGTTGTATAATGTGTATGAATGTTACACTTAACAGCCTGTGGAATGCATGACATCATATTATTAAATGCAATTAAACTTTTGAAACATTTAAATTAGCATTATTTTGGCATAATTAATAATGCATTATTTAATAATGCTGTAAAATAATGAAATAAAATATAAAAAATTTAAGACTATTTTGGTCATGCTCGTTGCTGGTCTGATACTGGGCTATAGCCAAGCTGTTAAAATTAGACACTGATTGCCTCGATTTCGCCGGTTGGGCTAAAAGCAGACTGCACATAGCCCATCCAACTCAGAGCTAAAACGTGGCTACATATATATCATGTCATTAAATGACACTGACATCTTAGATATTATTGACACCGCAAACATGATGGTATATCAGCCATCCCATGCGCTGCCTGGCCAAAAACTACAATGAATCAGATTTGACTATGAGTGGGCTACAAATAGCTGGTCTGACTACGAGCTAAATCTCGGCTACAAACAGGCTACGAATAGAACATGTCAAAGAAATGAAATCAAACAGATTGTAAACGCTGTTCACTTTGCTTACGTGATGGAATATCATACATCTCACAAGTTATTTTGCCAAAACAATGACATGTATCCAAATTCAAGGTTTTTGGGCTAGTAGGGGGTCACACATAGCCGGACGGTGAAATGACGGCTATTGCTTGCTGGGTAACCCTGTGAAACCTTTTTGGCTGTTGACGTTAATAACGTGTTAAGGGGTGTGCGATATTGACAAAAAAGGATATCTCAGTATTTTCTGAGATTTTATCTATAATAATAATCAGACATATTTTTGCTGAGCGCAGATTTTCGCTGCAAGACTATCGTGGACAGTTGACTCCTAAAGTTTTTGATATTCTTCATATTCAAAGTGGTCCGTTCACAGCAGTGACAAGTAAACAAGTTTAAAGTGATTTTTACCTTTTATGGGCATTTTTTACCTTTATAAAGCCATTCTTTTTTTTTTTTCTAAAAGTGTGCATTATCATTTGCATCAAACTCTTATATTTAATCAATAATCACTTAGAATAATAAGACATTTCAGGTTGTAACTAAACAAATAAAATCATTATCAACAAAATTCATCTTTTTAGTGCAGAGGAAGCACAGACAGTGCATCTGAAGTGAAATTTAGATGTATTTACAACCCACTGTTTAATGCAGGAGATGAATGCATTTCACCTGCAGTTACAAATGTATGAATAATGTTTTTATATTTTAATCCTAAAACGTTGAATGCTAATTTTTGAAATTATAAAAAAAGGAAAATGTACTTTAAATGTGAAATTAAAATCACCAGTAGGTGCAGGAATGGAAAAAAATGGCACTCTTCGTGTGATATTGATGAACTATGTGAAATTATATATGTTTTCTGCTCCAATTTGTTGAATTTTGGGAATATTCTAAATGCAGTGCATTTTATTACACTGAATCATGCAGTGAAAGAATGCTCTCTAAATAAGGCACAGTCAGTCTAGCGAATGTTTAAGTACTTATAACTACTCTTATAATCAGTGAAGCTGGCCATACACTCTTACTTGCATAGTTCGTACTTCTGCACTTTGTTGCTTATGATGAGGGAATTCGCGAGTTTTAGTCAAAACTCCGGGTTTCAGCTGACTCTTCTGAACGCCTCTGATTGGCCACTATATTCTAAACTCAACAGAGTCGTGTGTGATTGGTTATAATGAGCAACTCTGTAAAAACGCATAAAAATAAAATATGATGTAACGTGAGCAGGGCTAAATTTAATACAGTAACCAAATCGTTTTATTTAAGTTTCATTTTCACAAGTTTCATGTTTGCATATTTTTTGGGTGTTATGGGGGGTCCCTTAATGTTTATAGGAGGTCCGGGATATATCAGACAATATACCTTTGTTTTGAGAATGACCTTTGTTTTGTTTTTATGAGTTATTAGGCTATTGTTATTATGTTTTATTTAATGTGTTTATTATTATTATGTTAGGTTATTGTTTGCATTTGATCTGTTTAATTATTGCTGTTTGTAATTGTTCCATTTTTTATTTTATTTTTTTACTGTTACTAAGCTTAACTTTTTAACTGTTACTATTAAAATGATGAACTGCAATTAAATATTGTATCACTGTTTGCCATTACTGTACAATGTTTTACAAATGAACTACTTTCAACTAAACAAATAATCAAATAAAATACTTAATGGAAATAAAAACAGCTGAATATTCATTTTTAAAGGTATTTTATGTTTTCAATGAGTTGGTTAGGCAGCATTACAGCATTACGGATGGATGTCTCAACATGGGTACAGTTTGAACAAAAAAGTTCTTGTATTTAATACAACCTAATTATGAATGTTAATAAGTATTAATATTTTAGTAGACAAGTAAAGGAAATGTCATATGAAAAAGCACTTCTTTTTAGTCCCTAGTTTTGGTGTGGCAATGTAAAAAGCAAAAAGTGTACTGTACCCGGTCTACCCGACAATATGTAAATATTATTACAAATGCCTGCAAAGGGCGCCAATTCTTAATAATTGTTGTTGTTACACTTACAGGACGATCAAATCCTGTGTTTAATATTGAACATTTAATTCAAATTTCCACTTAATCTTGTGATAGAAATTCTACAGCCTCTATAATTTCTTCAACAAAAACATGTGGACATCACAGCCCTTGCCAAAATTAACCATGGTTTTATCACAGTAAAACTGCTTAATTTTCTGCTGTGTGATTTCTGAATACTTGAGACAATAAAAACAGCAATGAATTGGAATTTGATGTCAGAAACTCAGACTCCCATACAGGGGTGCAAAACCAAAATTCCGTCATAGGACCTTAAAATGCTAAATGCTTTTGGGAAAATCATAGCAAAATGTAAACTTAAAATAAACGACAAACATGTATGTGTACTTGCAAGTAAAGTATTACAAGTTAATTTCATTTGTCCAACAGTGTGTTTATTGTAACTTTTGTGAAAGTGAACATTTTACCACATCTCAAATGTGGTTTGATCATGGAGATAATGATATTTTAAACTATTAGGCCTTTATGTTTCTGCGTGTTGGCAAAAACCAAAACCAAAAGAAAACTTGAGATAACTGAATTTGAACACGCTCAAGTGCGCCACAAGCTGTTTTTATTCGGTTTTACAGACAGCGACTGAGACACAGTGACAGAGTGGATCCTCATTTTCACCTCTGGATAAAGGCAAGATATAATTCTTATTGTTTTATGATTGTTAGGTGCGCCTAATTTATTAGCCCTGAATTCGTTTTTTCTTAGAACTCACGGACGTAGAATTAGGGATGGGGGATACCAGGCAGCGATTGCCAAACTGTCCCTAGCAATAATTTTAATCAAACCCTTAAATACACGTATATGTTTTTGTAATTTTGGACGCATCTGAAACGTCATACCATTGATATTACCTAAGAAGTTAATGTAAGTAGGCTACGTTAGAAAACTAGCTTTCAAGGAAGCGCATTTAACATTGGCGGAATGTAGTCGCACACCGGACGATCCTGAGTCGCCGGTTACAGTCTTTAACCTTAAATTAATGTTGTTCAACTGAATGTACAAATCTAACTGTTAGCTGCAATATCCACGAATTAAAAAAAAAAAACACACTGGAATAATAGCTTGTGGTTTATCTGTCAATCAGATGCGCATTAAAATTGTGTTCCTTCTTACAGCAACAGTAGAGTTTTCCTTAAGAATCATCCTGGGTCTAATTCGATTAACATTAAAGTAAAGTGATGCGTGATTAAGACACCCAGCGCTTTTATGCTGATGTTGTTGGTTCATAAAATCAAAACTGTATAATTATTATCAATTTAACATACTAACATTAAATAAAAAAAAACTCTTTTGTGAATTATATGTTGGCTAGCATAAGCTAAGACATGAAACAGTGGTCAAAGGTCTATCATAAAAGCAAAAATGAGTGGGTGGTTGGGCACGCAGGGGGGTGGGGTTGGGTTTATGTCCCCACCAATGTCAAAAGCAAACCTATGCTCTTGTGAATGGTTATTATAGTTATATAGCAAGTAGGCTTTCTTTGTTTCAGGTTGCCATGTCAACACTCATGACATATGGTGTGAGAAGCGGATCTAGAATCATAAAATCATAAAATATTTGTTGTGCATAATTGCTTCCCCAAACACTTAATTTACAGTGGATGTAAAAGTATTCAGAGTCTTTCATTTATTTCACATTTTGTTTTGTTGCAGCTTTATACTATGCTTTAAATTTGTTTTTCATATGGGGTGTGGAAAAGCATAAACCAGATTTGAGATCAATCCTTAAATATATGAAAAATTGAAATAATTATATTGCAGAAGACCCCTCCAAATGCAGTACTTTGGAACTTTGGCAGCGTAATTTTTTTTGTCCTGTGAAACAAAAGCTGAAATGTTACCAGAATAGCTGTCACAGTTTTATTGACAATGACAGTTATAAACAAACTATTAAAAATGTCAGAGATTTTTAACAAAAATTAAATTAGTACCAAGGGAGCGTTTTGCCCCACAGGTTGCAAAAGTTTTTTCCCCCACTCTACCCTGTGTGCACAGTTTAGTTGAATGTTAAAGTTGACCTGTATGGAGATAAAATAATGCCATAAAGATTTGCATGTGAAGAGTACGTGTTGTGCAAGTGTACATAAGACTGTAAGCATAAATTAAATTTGCACGTGCAAGAAGCTTTGTAAAATTGTAAATCGCGTTTCAAGCATAAGAAAAAAAAGATGTGCAGCATTTTACTGTTACTCATAAGTGTAATTCGTAAGTGTGATCTGCATTCTTCCGACTTCCATTTCTCCACGCTTACACTTTTGGCATGTTGTTTTCGCTAAACTACGGTCAAAAGCACTGCAAGCCTGTGAACAGTGATTTGCACACGAAAACAACAGTTTAAAGATCTGCAAAACAGATTTACTGCGTAGAACCAATCTGTATGTGTAAAAAACAAACTGTTGCAAATGTCTAAATGACTTGTTGTGTATGTAGGACACAAAGTTGCCGAAACAATCCGATATGTACAGCTCCATCTTTCTTTTATCTGCGCTTACACTTTTGGCACGATTCTCTCACTCACTGAGTTTTGCAAGGGTGGGGGGGGCACCACCTTTTTGTAGCCAATCAAATGAGACTCTCACGGACTCCATTTACTCTTATCTGATTGGTTCAATAAACACATCACACGCCAAAACATTTATCTTCATTTAGTTCTCGCTGCCGCTCGCTTCCGGTGGAATGATACTTTTAATGTACACACACATTAAAATAAATAAATAAACAACAACTTAATTAAAACATGATACTTTATAAGTTGTGTATTATTAGGCTAGACTCTCATGTGTTCATCCTGAATTGCTAGCTGGTGTTAACATTATTAGATTGGTTTGGCTTTACATTGAAATGCATATATCATATAATATAGCCTAATATATAGCTGATGTTAAACATTACAAAATGATATGTGACAATGCTCAACAATAGTATCAGAGTGCTATACTTTTTATAAAACCTTTTTTACTATAACAATAAAGCTACATAAATCTGAATTTGACGATTTTCCAGAGCATGTCTCTGTTTGTTGTTTTTAACACTCAGTTGTATACTTTGAAATTTTTGAAGATTTTGAAAAAAAATTGTAAAATCCCCTTAAATTATAACATGTTAAAGTGAAACTTTAGCCAGGGGTCGCTGTACACCTAAAAACCTCCAGCGGGTAAATTTTACCCAAGCACGACTAGCGTTTTGATATGCCTAAAGAACTTATTATTTCACTGTATTATGCCACTGTTTTCATAAAGAAACATCTAAATATGAGATCACAAACAGATGAGTGGTCAGATGCTGACTCAGACTAATGGCATTTAGTGCTTCTATGCTCTTCAGCATCCATAAATCGCCTTCTTTTACTAATTTTGACCTAGCAATGTAGTTACAATTAAAACATAAGTAGCAAGATAATGACAGCACGAAAATATAGGCATAATAAAAATGCCACGTTTTTTATCTTTTTTATCTAGACCATTTTTAGAGGATTGTAAATTACACCATTTTAGTAAAAGTCAGTGACTGGGAGACTTGAATGTTTTATTCAAAGTCTGTTATGTAAAATATACCCCGTGGCAGTTTTAGTATTAAGTATCATCAAAATTACAATATTACAGTAAACTATCATATATTGCCTGTTGAGGAGGAAAAGGACACCGCTCCAAATTTAGTATGAACACATAGCCTGGTGCACAACTTATATCGTGTTTTTATTTTATTTTATTTTATTTTTAATGTATGTCCACATTAAAAGTACCATTCCACCGGCAGCGAGAACTAAATGAAGATAAATGTTTTGTCCTGTGATGTGTTTATTGAACTAATCAGATAAGAGTAAATGGAGTCCGCCAGAGTCTCATTTGATTGGCTAGAAAAAGGAGGTGGCCCCGCCCTCCCCCTCAAGCTTGCAAAACTCAGTGAGTGAGAGAATCGTGCCAAAAGTGTAAGCACAGATAAAAGAAAGATGGAGCTGTACATATCGGATTGTTTCGGCAACTTTGTGTCCTACATACACAACAAGTCATTTAGACATTTGCAACAGTTTGTTTTTCACACATACAGATTGGTCCTACGCAGTCAATCTGTTTTGCAGATCTTTAAACTGTTGTTTTCGTGTGCAAATCACTGTTCACAGGCTTGCAGTGCTTTTGACCGTATTTTAGCGAAAAGAACGCGCCAAAAGTGTAAGCGCAGAGAAATGGAAGTCGGAAGAATGCAGATCGTATTTATTTTGCGAAAGCATGAAGCTGCAGTTTCACAATACATGAATTACAATTACGAGCAACAGTAAAATGCTGCAAATCTTTTTTTCTTACGCTTGAAACGCGATTTACGCTTTTACAAAGCGTCTCTTGCTCATGCAAATTTAATTTACGCTAACAGTCTTATGTACACTTGCACAACACGTACTCTTTACATGCAAATCTTTATGGCATTATTTTATCTCCATAGACCTGTTTTAACTTTAACTTAATGTTAAACTGAATGTACAAAGCAAACTGTTATCTGAAATGTACATAAAATTAAAATCAACACTTCAAACATATATTTAGAGATCGACCGATATATTGATTTACCGATATTTTTCCCGATATTTAAGCATTTTACCATTATCGGTTTTGTAATACAGGATTCACCGATAAAAATTTGACCATCTTGTGGGTGTTTTGAGAATTACTGGCAGGATTCTTTTTTTCAGCTTTTTGTCATTTGAGTTCATTTGACAGCATGCATAGGTTAAAAACATTTTCTTAGCTGTAATTAAACAAACTTTAGTTAACATAACAGCCATTAATGCACGTATTAGATGTGTAACATAAATGCCTGATATGTAGCAAGTTTATGCAGCTTTGGATCTAAGAAACAGACGAACTCACAGAGTCATGTAAGATCATCCGTCCTAATAAACACGTACATTTGTCTGAATTAAATCATATACAGCCATGAATGAGCACTTGTTAGAAATAAAAGCACTTAATTTAAACTTCTACATTTATGCATAAAATTAATGAAAGTCCCTTTCAAACTTAAAAATGTTCACTCACCGGGTTTTGCTCAGGAAATGTTTTTAGCACAGACATCGCATTTTTTTAAAAGATTCACTTGTTTAAAAGACCCTAAATTATATTAACATTTTCTATATAACCATTATTTCGGTAATACACATCTACAAATATACAACTCTATGGAAATTGATTATTTATTATCTGACGTAGGCATTTTGATAATAGTTTGTGTAAACAGCGCTTTGTCAAAATCTAGAACAAAATATTAGTGATTCTGATATAACATACCAGTTTAGAATTTTATATTCCAATATTTCATAGAATATTATTCAGTGAATTAACATTATCCAGTGAGCTACTCTTCACTTTTTATATCAAACAGCTTATAAACCTTCAAAAACTGTAGTTAACTGTTCTCCATTTGAAAACATTAGACATTCTACATTTGTTTTGCTTAGTGTTGCAGCTGATGCATTTTATAAATAAAAATGTATATATATAAATAAAAAGTTTTAATTGTTGTAATATCAAGATTAAGGTCGGAGAGACAACGGCTGCTGTTGTTGTTATTGGTGAATCTCAGGATTGTACAAGACTACACAAGAACAGTGAGTATGTGTTTTAAAAATACATTGTTTCTCCCCTAATAGATTTAAATTATCCGTTTTAATTTTAACGTTAATTCTATTGTTTTGTAGATGGATGGATCCAGTTCAAGGTAATCCTGCTCAATGTGGAAACAGTAAACTAAGAACATTGCATTGCATTACTTTCACAGTTAAAGCATATAGCAAACTGGATAAATCTGAGAATAACTGATCAATATTAACTGCAGGCTAGCCTGTATTTAAATCTGAAATCAAAATTATATGAAATAATTGTATGTGATGATTCAGTCTTTATGTATGTCTTTGCAGCCCCAGAGGCAGTGAGGTGAGAATCGGACACTCTCTGAATAAGGATGAGGAGGCGTTTGTAGCCAGAAGGAGAAAAACTGTTTTACATTGCCTGCAGAGGCTTCAGATATACCGTCACTGGGTAAAAAATATTTTGTCATATACCTGCCTGTACCTTCTTGAAATGACAAATGATTTATTTATTTTTATTTAGTTTTATTTTATTATTTTTTATGGCTGATGAACATCAAATGTTTGCAAAACATCTGTGTGCATTTCAGGATGATGAGGCAAACTTTGTCGGAGGAGGACGAAGAGCCATGGTGAGTTTGCTGAAATCCCTGGTTCAGCTTGATAAAGCAGGTCTTGTGGCCTATCTGCCTTTAACTGTACCTTCCTGAAATGACTGACAAATTGTTTCATAGCTGATGAACATCAGATGTTTGCCAAGTCAAACTGTGTGCATTTCAGCCTGGAGTGCCGAACATTGCATTGCTGGGTTCTGGAGGAGGACAAAGAGCCATGGTGGGTTTGCTGGGATCCCTGGTTGAGCTGGATAAAGCAGGTCTTCTGGACTGTATCCTTTATCTGAGCGGAGTCTCTGGATCCACCTGGTACGAACCCTGAGAAACAACAAACACAGAGAGATTGAATTGGGTTGAATGTCAAAAATGACAGCAGTATGTTCTTCTCTGAAGGTGCATGGCCTCCTTATACCAAGAACCAGACTGGTCCACCAAACTAGACACCGTGAAAGACAAAATCATCAAGAGACTCAATGGCCCAGTCGTTAGCTTTACAGAAGCATTTAAAAAATTGAAGAAATATCACAAGAAAAACTTCTTCAGCTTGACTGACGTTTGGGCAGTGCTGGCTGTCACAGAATATGTGAAAGAGGTCTGTAAATTTTCATGACACAGCCAACATGTTGAGCAGGTTTTATGAATTAGTGTTGTTGGCAATTGCAGAAACTGAATGTCTTACTGTTTTCATCCAACACATGATGCTGAAAAAAAACACAAAAAAAAAAAAAAACTTCTCTACAGATAAACGAACACACACTCACAGAAGAGTGGAACCATCTCAGTAAAGACCCATTTCCCATCTACACACTGATCGATAAGCAATGCAAACAGCAAGGAGATGGAGGTCTGTGTTGGTGTGTGTCTGAACAAATTAAAAGTGTTATTGTGCTTGTGTCTGTTATATGGTGGTGTTTTCTGTCTGCAGACCCCTGGTTTGAGATCAGTCCATATGAAGCAGGTTATTCCCTCACTGGAGCATTTGTGGACACCTGCAACTTTGGCAGCCAGTTTGACAATGGCTCAAAGAAAAATCATCAGGATGAATTTGACATGCTGTACCTGCAAGGTAACAAACCTTGTTTGATAAAATTTGATTCATTAGAAACTTAATAGACTATTCATAGTACACTGTATTGAACTGACTCTATACAATATTCTACAATGGATCAGTAATCTCAATTATGTATTGATCTGGAGACCTGGGGTGCGCTTCCCAAAAGCATTGTTAGCCAACTATGGTCGCAAGTTCCATCGTTTTCAACATAGTTCAACGATTTGGTGTTTGCCGAAACCATAGCTCAAACGAACATTCGCAAACAGCGTCACAAACTTACGTGGTTGGAACTACAGCTCTCGACCTGCGGTTAGAAGCATAGTTCGTTGTTAGTAAGACATATGGGCTCCATAAATTATGCTGAACGTATGACGTAAGAGGGAACCCACGATGAATCAAACATCAAATAAAGTGAAATGACACAAAACAAAAAATAGTAAATTAGTCACCAGGTGCCATGTTTAATATAGCTGCATTTTAGAGATGTCTAATAAGTTAAATAGCATAAATTATTATTCTAAAATGGCCCTATAATGTGGTTCAATAATCTCAATTATGCATAACTATCTTGTTGTAGAAATGCCCCCAGGTTTGAAGTATTTGTTAAATTTCAAGTTGAAACTCCAATGTAAACAATAACATTACAATTAGAAATGTTTAAAGCTCAGCTGATGAGAATGATTACATGTATTAGACTGAACAAACGAAATAAATGCCCTGTTCAAAAGATCCATCCCTTGAGCTGTGTCATAAAAATAGTGGGATCCAAATCAGCCATGACAAAATGTGTTGAGGACATGTCCCACCCAATCTTATCAGTTTTCAGATTATATTCAAATCTTATATTAAACATAAAAAAAAAAAAAGTTGTTTAATTTATTTTAAACTCTTAATGTGTTTTCTGCAGCACTGTGTGGCAGCGCCTTAGCAGAAAAAAAGGAGATTCTAAAATTCATCTGGCAACAAATAAAAGGTGCAACAGCATTTGAAGTTTCAGTTCTGCCTAAAAATGACAGTCATTTCATTATGATGTGAACTCTCATTTTATATAAATATATTTTCAAACTTATTTGCTCAGTTTAAAAGGTAAAGCATTTCTGATAAGTTGATCTGTCTTTTGTGTTTAAGCAAATTATCTTTTATGCTACCCACTGACAAATGAAATGCAAAACTCTATAAAGATGAATTCTGTAGCACTTGCTAGATAAGTATATCATGAGAATGTCCTCAGATTCATCTGAGCTTTAAATCAAAGCATCTTTAATGACATTTGTGCATTTTTCAGCTGATCTGACTTGGAGATTCTCGACAATATTCCCTTTTGTCGTCCTCCTGACAGCCTCAAATTGTGATGTTGTGTGCATGATGCGTGTGGTTATGGGAAAACACCTGAAAATATCTGAAAATAACATTTGTTTCCTTTTTTTAAAAGACTTTTTCTAGGTGGAAAATGGTTAGGAACAAACCATGAGGTGGGACCGGTACACAGGCCACACAAGGTACCAACGCACAACTCCAGTGCTGTAGACAAACATTGCCAAGTGCTCACTGATCTTGCGAACATGAATCTCTGTGTTTTAAATGGCGATGATCCTTCTGATCTAGATCAATCCATCAGAACAAGACTGAAAGGTGAGCTTTTCCTAAAGCCTGCGACAATTCATATAGAAGGGACTATTTAGGGCAAGTTGACTTAATCCAGTGAGTTTATGTCAGGGTTCAATTTCCATAACAAAAATTAGTTTATTGGACACAGGGAACTCCATATTTAATTTGATGCCAATGAAATTGAGGCTGCGAGGTGCAGACATACCAAGGCCATATTTCCACTTCTTTTATAATTTTATTGCCTTTTCAGTACAATTTAAGCAGTATAACAGTTCTAACTAGATAACATGGTATGGAAAAATATGTGTTTTGGCAAATAATATTAATAATAACACTCAATAATGTTTCCCTTATTTACAGACCTCGGTGGAGGCAAAGATAAGAAAAATTTTCCAATGGAAAAACTGGATCTCACTAAAATGGAACATTACAACAATAATGTGCTCAGCTGGCTCAGTGCATTTCCTGGTTTTGGGTCGGATTCTGGGTCAATCTTTAGTTCAGATTTCTGGGAAAGAAATATAAAATGTACTTCACTTTTGATTTTGTATACCACTTTAACCAACTAAACAAATTTCATCTTGTACTAGCTGCAAGTCAAATGTACTTTACTAGTTTCCATAAAAATGTTCTGATTAGAACTAAAACAGGGTTTGCAGCCTGATGTTTTTATTCCTAATAGTTTAGAAAACAAGCTGCATGCTACACGTATCTGTAAGTTAAATGCTGAAGAACTTATGATTAAACATTTAATCTCCAAAGAACCATATTGTCAGTTGAAAAACAATACA